>NC_057799.1:221154405-221240651 GCF_018294505.1 Triticum aestivum
GGGGGGCACCCCCTTATAGCGCGCGTATAGAAATTTGATCCCATGCTACGCGAGGTTGTAGCCTCCCCGACTCAAGGTTTTTCTTGAATGTTGCCGAGGGTGATCCCTGGCTTCGGATGGTTGAATTGGGTGTGTACTGGTTAGACGTGTTTCCTTCCAGAACACCGTAGACGGAACTAGTCCCCGTGACTACTGAAATCCGTTGGCTGTGGTTAAGTACAAACTCTGCAGAGTCAAATTCTTTCCAAATCATCGTATCCATGATCAGTAGTGTATACATTATGTCCATATCTATCGATGTGAGAAACTTGTCCCCGGTGAACAAGCTCAAGTGGTAAAATCTCAGGTTTTATTGTTATTCCAGTGGATGGACAAGCTTTATTTTGTGTCTCATGCTTGTGATAATTTATGTCTCCGAGCTGTTGTAATAATGAAATGTGATATAAGCCCTTTAGGTGACGTCGCGCAGACGTCCGACTGTGGCGTGTACTCGTTTCTCACTTTCGATATAAGCCCTTTATGTGATGTCGCTCAGACGTCCGACTGCGGCATGCACTGTCTTTACTTTCTGTTGTAAGCCCTTTATGTGGTGTCGCCCCGACGCCCGACTGTGGCATTATTATTCCGCATTTTCCGCTCGAGGAGTCTTTCAGACACTCGTTTGGCACCTGCATTATTATTCCGCATTTTCCGCTCGAGGAGTCTTTCAGACACTCGTTTGGCACCTGTATTATTATTCCGCATTTTCCGCTCGAGGAGTCTTTCAGACACTCGTTTGGCACCTGTATTATTTTCCGCATTTTCCTCTCGAGGAGTCTTTCAGACACTCGTTTGGCACCCGTATTACTATTCGGCAGTTTCCGCTCGAGGCGTCATTCAGACCCTCGCTTGGCACCCAGTATTTATTATCTCTATGTCTGATCGCACTGGTTAACTTATTCATGTGTTTCATGTTTGCATTTGTTATACCTTATGTCCGAACTGTCTTGCGAGTACTTTCATAGTACTCACCTGGCTTGTTGATTTGGCCAGATGTTGACGAAGGCGATCTCTTGGATGAAGAGTTTGATAGCGCGTCCGATGCCTAGAGGAGTCCCAGTCAGTCCTGCGCGATCCCGGATTTTGGTCACTTGTATTGTATACGCTTCCGCCACCCGCAATAAGTCTTCTCGAGTCTCACTCCGACGCTCGAAGAGCTGTAGTCTTCTGGAGACATATCACTCGCCTCGCGGTGATATCTCCACCATCGTCATTATCGTGAGTTAGTAGTTTGCCACCCTATCCGCCGTATTGTTTTATCGGCGTGCATGTAATAAATTGTTGGGCAGTCTCTGCTCAACTTTGTATTATATTTAGTAATCCTGGTTTTTTTTTCTTCTGTGACCAATGTATTGTCTATCAGTGAGAAGGAATTCTTCCTCGCTGGTCCGTAACAGGGATTGGTTTCTTAATAATTATTTTATTGAAAAACCGGTCGTGACAAGCTTGGTATCAGAGCCAGGCTAACTGTTGGAAGCCACTAGGTGCGACCGCTAATCAGTGATTAGCGTCTTTTGTGCTTCTTCAGCATTTTGCAATTGTAGCTATTTTCTGTTGGTCATCATAAAATTTATGACATGACTACTCATAATTTTTGCCTAATTTTGTAGATGGCTGGCAACAGCTGTGAGAATCGAGTGTTCACCAACGTGCCCGAGGGGTTTGTCAAGCTCCTCGTCTCCATCACCAAGCTCGCGATCGGGCCAGCAGCTCGCCCGGAGTTCACCCTCTATCAGCACAAGCTCAGTGACGACGTGTCTATGCACCAGGCTGTGGTGCAGTTCAAGGGAGGACGTTCAGCTACACGCCACTTCCGTTTTGTGGGAAGGGCCATGCCTACGGAGAGGCATGCCATGCAGATGGCTGCCCGGGAGGCGATAGCTCGCCTTCGGGACATCCTTCCTACGATGAAGACTCGTCGCTACCGCTACCTCCCATGCCATGTGCCTTACACCAGCCACTATGCGTTCGCCTGCCATCGGGGAGAGCGAGATGAAGCCATCGAGATGGTTGTGGAGTATCTCAAGGCTCTGGAGGAGTCTTTCGACAACCTCGTAGATGATCTTGTGGCTGCCCGCATGGACTTAGTCCGGGGCGGTCCTACCAGCAGGAAGGAGCTTCTCCACACGGCGCCGCCTCTGACATTCGTCTCATCTTCAGCCTCGTATGCACCGGCCGTTTTGGCCACTGCTCGCCGTCTGCGTACCACTGAGGAGTTCGACCGAGTCATCGCTCCTACTCCAGTCAGAGCCGCACCGCCTGTCGCACGCGCTCTACCGCCAGTCGCCCCCGCACCATCACCGCAGCGCAGCGTCGCACGCCAGGAGCCAGCTAGAGAGGAGGAGGTTGATTCTCCTGGACCGCTGAGCCTTGCCCTCGGCAAGGGGAAGGAGATCTTCACCATCTCCGACTGAGAGCACCGAGTAGCCGCGTGTTATGCCTGCTTGTTTGATGTGTTGTTTTTATCTGTACGCTAGTTTGTGTTGGTGTGTTTGCTGCCTTCCGGAGTAGTACGCTAGTTTTTAATAACATGTCAGGATTGTGTACGCACAACCTGAGTGATGTATCTTGTGTTTGCTTTCGCATGTAAGATTTGTGTTAAGCACTTCTTCTCCGTGAAAATCATTTGTGTTTCTTGAAGCCTTTTTGATTATTGCCTTTGCAAGGGTTTTCCTGCGCTACACGGTTTTTCTCATGGGTTTTGCAAATGATACCCCAGACTAGAAAAATGTCTCGCCCTTGGACTCGCTCTATGCCCAATCAGCCAGAAGAGGTTTACGGAACACAGACCAGCAACAATTTCACTCAGGGTCAGTCCAGCCAACAGGACAGCGAAGCGGCACTATCTCAAGTATGTCGCCTCTTCGAGCAAAGCCAGCAACAGCACCAGGAGATGATGAACCATGTCATCAATATGGGAAACCACCGTGAACCCTATCAACCACATTCCAAGTTATCTGAGTTACAGAAGACTCGCCCCTCAACTTTTGCTCACACCGACAGGCCACTGGAAGCCGATGATTGGCTTCGCGAGATTGAAAGGAAACTGATTATCGCTCAATGCTCAGATCATGAGAAGGTGCTTTATGCACCACACTACCTTACTGGAGCAGCCGCAGCATGGTGGGAAAACTTCCTACACATGCACCCCAGGGAACACAACGTCACCTGGGAAGAATTCAAGGAAGGCTTCCGTGGGGCACACATTCCCAGGAGCATCCTAAAGATCAAGAAGAGAGAGTTTGATGACCTGAAGCAAAGAGGCATGACCGTCACAGAATACAACGGCCAGTTTACCCAACTGTCTCGCTATGCCTACGACGAACACATGACAGAAAACAAGAAGATGGAAAAATTCCTGGACGGCCTGGCACCAGCATTAAGATGCCAACTGATTGTACACACCTTTCCGGATTTTAAGACGCTGGTGGACAAGGCCATCACCCTGGAGAATGAGCACCGTAGTCTGGAAGATATCCGCAAGCGGAAGAGGGACAAGACGACTCTTGCCCGCAGCAACCGAGGCAAGACTGAGGTCCCAAGGACAGACACGAGGAGATCCACGACTACTGAGCCAAGACCCGTCGGACAATTTCATGCCAGAGACAAGGAGTTCACATACCGTCCAGGGGTCACCTGCTATGCTTGTGGTCAACAAGGGCATTATGCTAAACAGTGCCCGAAGCCAAGAGACTCGGCACCCAAGCCGAACAATGGTGGAAACAATCCAGCCCCCAAGCGCAACAACTTCAATCCCAGCAACAACCACAGGAAGGGTCACTTGAACCATGTGACCAGGGAAGAAGCGCAGAATGCCCCAGACATCGTGCTCGGTACGTTCCCTGTCAACACAGTACCTGCCATGGTTTTGTTTGATTCTGGAGCTTCCCATTCGTTCGTTTCGAAGAGTTTTGTTTCGCAACATGGTTTTCCGATACTCCCCTTGGAAAAATCTATGATCATCAAGTCCCCCGGAAATAAGCAAATTGCTCAGGGTTACTGCCAAGGAGTGGTCATTGAGTTCGAAGGACTACCATTCCACGCGAATCTCATCGTGTTGGAAAGTAAAGGACTGGATGTCATTTTAGGAATGGACTGGTTGACCACCAACAAAGGATTCATCGACTGTTTCAATCGGACAGTGATTCTCACTCACCATCACGGCAAGACTATAAGAGTTTCCGCTCAAGAAAGGCCACGATCACAGAAACCAAAACTGAACAAGATGGACATCGCAGAATTAAGAAAAGTGTCAGTGGTATGCGAGTTCCCGGATGTGTTCCCGGAAGAACTACCAGGCATGCCACCGGACCGAGAGATCGAATTCAGCATCGAACTAGCACCTGGCACCGCTCCCATTTATAAGAAGCCATATAGAATGGCACCCTCAGAATTGGTGGAGTTAAAGAAGCAGATAAAAGAATTATTGGACAAAGGATTTATTCGAGCCAGCTCCTCACCTTGGGGTTCGCCTGTGTTGTTCGCCAAAAAAAAGGATGGGACTTTAAGGCTGTGCATAGACTATCGAGCCCTCAATATGGTCACCATCAAAAACAAATATCCGATGCCACGAATAAATGATTTGTTTGACCAACTCGCACAGGCCAAGGTATTCTCGAAAATTGATTTGCGATCGGGATATCACCAATTGAAGGTACGGACGGAAGATATTCCCAAGACAGCTTTCACTTCCAGATATGGGTTATACGAGTTTACGGTGATGCCGTTTGGACTAACAAATGCCCCCGCATATTTCGTCCACCTCATGAACAAAGTATTCATGAAATTCATGGACAAATTTGTGGTGGTATTCATTGACGACATTCTGGTTTACTCAAGGACATCCAGGAAAGATTTTGGTGGCACGATATGAAAAGAGATATAGCCACATTCATTGCTTGTTGCGATTCATGTCAGCGCATCAAGGCCGAGCACCAAAAGCCAGCAGGGCTACTCCAGCCTAACAGGATACCGGAGTGGAAATGGGATGAAATCGGAATGGACTTCATTGTCGGATTACCCCGATCGCAACACGGAAATGACGCCATATGGGTCATCACAGACCGACTAACCAAGGTTGCACACTTCATTCCCGTGAAGACTACCTACTCCACACAGAGACTGGCAAAACTCTATCTCTCCCGTATAGTTTGCTTGCACGGAGTCCCAAAGACTATAATATCTGACCGAGGCACCCAATTCGTCTCCAAATTTTGGGAACACCTACAACAAGCTCTGGGCACACAACTGGCTTTCAGTACAGCATACCACCCTCAGACAGATGGACAGACAGAGCGTGTAAACCAAATCCTAGAGGATATGCTAAGAGCCTGTGTACTCACCTATGGATCCAGTTGGGAAGAGAGTTTGCCCTATGCCGAATTTGCGTACAACAACAGTTACCAAGCCAGCTTGCAAATGGCACCCTTTGAAGCATTGTACGGACGGAGGTGTCGTACCCCATTGAATTGGTCAGAAACAGGTGACAGTCGTATCTTCGGCCCAGATATGCTTAAGGAGGCCGAGGAAAAAGTTAAACAAATCAGGGACAGACTCAAGACAGCATAGAGCCGACAAAAGAGCTACTATGATCAGAAGCATCATGAGGTCAGCTTTGAACCTGGTGATTCCGTATACCTCCGAGTATCTCCTATGAGGGGTCTGCAACGGTTCAAAATAAAGGGGAAACTAGCCCCAAGATTTATTGGACCATTTTGTGTGAAGGCACGAAGAGGCACGGTAGCCTACCAGCTAGACCTACCCAAGGAGCTGTCAGACGTCCATGACGTATTCCACGTCTCGCAGTTGAGGAAATGTGTAAGCAACCCAGAAATACATGTACCTCATGAGGACACTGATATACAACCAGATCTCACCTACAGAGAAAGGCCAGTAAATATTTTAGAAGAGTCTGAACGGAGGACCCGTCAGAAAACGACAAAGTTTTTCAGGGTTCAGTGGAGCAACCACACTGAGGATGAAGCTACATGGGAAAGGGAGGATTTCCTTCGAGTAGAGTATCCATATCTATTTGAGGATCAGCAGAAATCATGAGGACGAGATTTTTCCTAAGGGGGTAGGTGTTGTGGCACCCAAGTTTTTATTTGGATTTTTTTGAAAAGATTTTATTTGACTTGAGGGGAGTGATTTAAAAATTTTCTTCAAGAGAACTCTCCCTCTCATATATTTTCTTTATGGAAAAAATTTTATTTGGATTCACCCAAGATCTACCTTGGACCTTGGGAGTTCTTGCTCTTCATTTGGACTCAAGAGAAAATGTTTTTTTTTTCATTTGGGAAAAGAACTTTTGAAAACCTTTTTCTGAATTTGCACTATGGCTTTTGGAAGGTACTTTGCCACTTTCAACTATTCCTTCTTGCCATGGCATAAGTGCAAATCCTCTCTCCTAAACACTCCCTCACCTCTGGATCATGATTTACATCAAATCCAGCAAGTTGAACCTCCCCATGTATTTATTTTCCATTCAAATTCTATTCAAATATTTTCTGCCTTCTATTCTACCTCTTGGAGATTTACAAAGGAACTCCATTTTCTATTTGGACTTTTACCACCAAACTTCTTTCCCCTCCTAGTCCTTTGAACCCTCAACCTAGAACCATGAAGATCCACTGGTCTCCAGTTCAAAATTTTCAAACTACATCAGCTGCAAGTTTGGACCAGATTTGGCAAATTTGGTGAAATTCATTCAAAACCTTCTCCAAAAATTCCAAATAAATTCATGCAGCCCCTGGGTGCTTTGATTGGTCATCTCACCAAGTTACAGCTCCAGCAAAATTTATCTCTTTACCAAAACCTACTGTCGAACACCTGCAATGCATGGTCGCTGTCAAGTTTCAGTAACTTCAGAGTTTTAGTTCAGTACTTGCTGTCGTTTTCTTCAGAAACAGGCATCGATCTCGCCAGTACCGCCGCGTCGCCTTGCTCCTCGTCCTCGCCCACTTGTTCCTGCACCGCACGAGCGCCTGGCACCTTGCGGGCGTCGGCGACGAGCAGCAGGAGATGCGCCGCCCCGTGACCGACGCCGGCGGCGGCTTTGCAGACGCCAGCGGGAGACACGGCGCCGACGACTCCACCCAGCGCCGCCCAAACCACCGGAGCCCGCCGCGTGACCGTCCACTCCCCCGAATGCGCTGCCGCTCTCGTCGTGAACCGCAGGGCGCAGAGCGCGCTCTCTGCCACCGTTGAGCCTGTGCGGTCACCTCACCGTGGGAAGACGCCATTACGCCAGGGCCAGCTCCGTTTAGCTGCAAAACGAGTCCCGTAACATCCACCGATGCTGCCCGACCGCTCAAACCCTCTGCCAACCCAATGCTCCGCCGTAATCGCTCGCCGGAGATTCTCCGTTCACGGCCACCCCGTCGATCTGCCTATAAATACAGGTCCCGAGCTTCAACTCGAGCACCCACCAGCCCTGCACTTCCTCTAGAGCACGCCTAGCCACTGGAAGAGCCCCGAGGAGGTCTCCTTCCTCGACTCCGGCCGCCGCGACCCGCCACGGGATCCAGCCCGATTCGCCCCCCGTGTGTGCTCCGCAGCCTCCATTCTCTTGCCAGTAACTTCACCATGCATCTCTCGTTCTGACCCGCACTTCAATTTAAAGCTTGCAGCCCTCCACCGGAGTTCCCCATCCTCACCCGAGCCGCCGTCCGCCGGAGATAGTGTCGCCGTCGACGTGGTGCTCCCCGTTGGACGAATCCACCACCCACCGACGCGGAAGAAGACACTGAAGCTCTTGGTACCCTCCGTTTCTCCTAACTCGCCGTGGTTCGACGCCGGCGTCCACCGCCGTCTTCGGGCGCCGGTGAGCCTTTTCAAACCTGACATGCGGGCCCCGCGTGTCAGCCTCTGTTCTATTTCCCCGAACCGTTTTCTGTTGACGCCTTCGGGCAAAATACGTCTTCTCCCTTGCGCTTGCACATTTCCAAACGAACCGTTTTCTGTTTTCTCAGTTAAAACCCTGGAACTTTTCTGTTTCATTACAGAAAGGTCCCTGGACAGAAACCTCTATAACTTTTTAATAAAAAGGTATTTTTGAGTGATTCTTTTTCTGACATTCTTAAAATTTTGTCTAGCTTTTTATGGGATTTATTTGGGAAATATTTGGCAAAGTTTCTGTGCATGTGTTGGTTTTCACGTTAGTACCCGTTTCGTGATTGCCGTAGGTTCCGGGAGAGGTGACGGAGCCGCGAACTTCGCCGAGCTAGATTCCGACTTCTCCGAACCAGGCAAGCATGTTTGGACATTTGATATGGCAGAAGTTTTGCATGTTCATGTGAAAGTTTGTGTGTGGCATATGAGTGTCAGTAAATATCTCGTCGCTCGTAAGGCAACGACCCGGTTTTTCCGAAGTTGCGATGACCTCTGATGAGAGGTGACCTAATCATGTGGTGACATGAAGGGCAGCAAGGTGGTACTGTTGTAGCATGCCAGCCTTGTGTCATCCGACTTTCTTCGACGTTAACGTGGTTGGAGCCACGTTATCGATCTTTTCCCGCATATTCCAAAGTTGCGATGACCTCTGATGAGAGGTGGCCTAATCATGTGGTGACATGAAGGGCAGCAAGGTGGTACTGTTGTAGCATGCCAGCCTTGTGTCATCCGACTTTCTTCGACGTTAACGTGGTTGGAGCCACGTTATCGATCTTTTCCCGCATGTTCCAAAGTTGCGATGACCTCCGATGAGAGGTGGCCTAATCATGTAGTGACATGAAGGGCAGCAAGGTGGTACTGTTGTAGCATGCCAGCCTTGCGTCATCCGACTCTCTTCGACGTTAACGTGGTTGGAGCCACGTTATCGATCTTTCCCCGCATGTTCCAAAGTTGCGATGACCTCTGATGAGAGGTGGCCTAATCATGTGGTGACATGAAGGGCAGCAAGGTGGTACTGTTGTAGCATGCCAGCCTTGTGTCATCCGACTTTTCCGACGTTAACATGGTTGGAGCCGTGTTATCGTCCCTTCCTCTTTCCGTGCTACCACATGTCTCATTGCCAGGATACGGTTTAGTAAGTTGGTAACCTCTTTCCGTGTACACACCAAACAGAGAGGCCGGGATGATGGTACCTTGGCCCAGGATTAAAGCCAGTCATTCGGTCAGGGGGCATGGGTGTTTCCGGTTGGGACCGAGAGGGGGGCACCCCCTTATAGCGCGCGTATAGAAATTTGATCCCATGCTACGCGAGGTTGTAGCCTCCCCGACTCAAGGTTTTTCTTGAATGTTGCCGAGGGTGATCCCTGGCTTCGGATGGTTGAATTGGGTGTGTACTGGTTAGACGTGTTTCCTTCCAGAACACCGTAGACGGAACTAGTCCCCGTGACTACTGAAATCCGTTGGCTGTGGTTAAGTACAAACTCTGCAGAGTCAAATTCTTTCCAAATCATCGTATCCATGATCAGTAGTGTATACATTATGTCCATATCTATCGATGTGAGAAACTTGTCCCCGGTGAACAAGCTCAAGTGGTAAAATCTCAGGTTTTATTGTTATTCCAGTGGATGGACAAGCTTTATTTTGTGTCTCATGCTTGTGATAATTTATGTCTCCGAGCTGTTGTAATAATGAAATGTGATATAAGCCCTTTAGGTGACGTCGCGCAGACGTCCGACTGTGGCGTGTACTCGTTTCTCACTTTCGATATAAGCCCTTTATGTGATGTCGCTCAGACGTCCGACTGCGGCATGCACTGTCTTTACTTTCTGTTGTAAGCCCTTTATGTGGTGTCGCCCCGACGCCCGACTGTGGCATTATTATTCCGCATTTTCCGCTCGAGGAGTCTTTCAGACACTCGTTTGGCACCTGCATTATTATTCCGCATTTTCCGCTCGAGGAGTCTTTCAGACACTCGTTTGGCACCTGTATTATTATTCCGCATTTTCCGCTCGAGGAGTCTTTCAGACACTCGTTTGGCACCTGTATTATTTTCCGCATTTTCCTCTCGAGGAGTCTTTCAGACACTCGTTTGGCACCCGTATTACTATTCGGCAGTTTCCGCTCGAGGCGTCATTCAGACCCTCGCTTGGCACCCAGTATTTATTATCTCTATGTCTGATCGCACTGGTTAACTTATTCATGTGTTTCATGTTTGCATTTGTTATACCTTATGTCCGAACTGTCTTGCGAGTACTTTCATAGTACTCACCTGGCTTGTTGATTTGGCCAGATGTTGACGAAGGCGATCTCTTGGATGAAGAGTTTGATAGCGCGTCCGATGCCTAGAGGAGTCCCAGTCAGTCCTGCGCGATCCCGGATTTTGGTCACTTGTATTGTATACACTTCCGCCACCCGCAATAAGTCTTCTCGAGTCTCACTCCGACGCTCGAAGAGCTGTAGTCTTCTGGAGACATATCACTCGCCTCGCGGTGATATCTCCACCATCGTCATTATCGTGAGTTAGTAGTTTGCCACCCTATCCGCCGTATTGTTTTATCGGCGTGCATGTAATAAATTGTTGGGCAGTCTCTGCTCAACTTTGTATTATATTTAGTACTCCTGGTTTTTTTTTCTTCTGTGACCAATGTATTGTCTATCAGTGAGAAGGAATTCTTCCTCGCTGGTCCGTAACAGGGATTGGTTTCTCAATAATTATTTTATTGAAAAACCGGTCGTGACATTTAGCTAGCCAGCAAATTCATGTATTTCGAGAAACTGAAAATGGGCTGTAGTTTTTTAAAAAATGGGCCGCATGGACGCTACATTATTTGTTCACCCAGCCCAGCAAATGGACTGTAATTCTCAAAAAAAAACATCAAATGGACTGTAAATTCTGAAAAAATGGGTTGAATATATGCGACATTTTTGGAGGCTGAAATGTGGGCCAATAGGTCGAAGCCAACGCAAGTCGTTGTCAACTTAGTCAACAAATGATTTTGACATCGATAGCCGTTGGATTTACATCCAACGACCGGCATCCATCTTCAATCTCTCGTCTTCTTCCTCCAGCATCGCCGGGGCCACCTGGTCCCGCCTCCTGCTGCTAGCAGCTCTGCTTAGCACGCTTCGCTGTGAAGCGCTACCCCACTGCCGGCCAAGCCATCCCTCCACCCCTCGACACCTCCTGTTCTTCTCCACCGACTGCCGAACCACACCACACCAGAACCAGCTAAACCTCGTACACCTCTCCGTCTGCGACTCCACTCCTGCGTCTTCCGATCTCCGGCTCATTGTTGTCCGGGGCCTTGCCGTCGTCCACCATCTTGGATGCGCTCGGCGCGGCGTGGTCAACGCACAAAAAAATGAATACTCCCCGAGCTATCTGGGACTCACCATAGTTGGAGGCTGACTTTTGGTCCTACTGACGCGGACGGAGGGCTTTGTCAACTTAGTCAATATGAACGATTCTAGCTCCAGTGACCGTACGATGTCCATCCAATGGCTGTAGTGCTTCTTCAACCTCTGGTCTTCTTGCTGCAGCCGCCCAAACCAGCGCCGGCCGTGCCGCGTGATCCTGCCTCCCGTGGCCGGCTCTGCTGCCGCGTAGGCCTGACCGCCCCACCCTACTCCAACCTCTGGCCAGGCCATCCCTCTACTCACCCACAACCCCCGTTATTATGCCGCGACGGCAGCCTTACACCGCAGCCGAACCACTCAACCCTCGTACTCCTCTCCGTGTGGGCATCCACTACCGCATCTTCCCCGGCTCCGTGTCGTCCCCTTCCTAGGCCTCACCGTCGTCCACAGCCTTGGTGCTCTCAGCACGGCGTGGTCAAGGAATGACTTCCATTGGAAGAGGACTGTACATGGAGAGGCTGTCAGCTGGGTCCACGGCCGCAGCAAGGAAGTGCCTCCTTATTACACACAAAATAATGATTCCTCTACCTGACAGCAGGGACCCACGGGACAGGCCACCGTATTTCGTGAAAAAACATTTCCCCCTGACTGCTGGGACCCACCAGCTACATCTTCGCACGCAAGGAAGTGCGTCCATATTATGAGCAAAAATATGATTCTTCCCCCGACAGCTGGGACCCACCAGCTATATCTTCGCACGCAAGGAAGTGCCTCCTTACCTCCCTGACAGCTGGGACCCACCTGGTTGAACCGTACGTAGGGTTGTCTGTCTGGTCGCGAACGTGTACGTACATACTGGTCGATCGGTCTGTCTGTAGGCTGCAGCGATGAACCATGGCCGAGTAAGGAAGGGCATGTGTCGTAGTAGAGGCGCGAACGTAGCATGTCACGCAGTCCCGTCTATATCGTGTACATGTACATACAACCAGGGTGCAAGAAAGTAAATTTGACCACGTATGCACATACAGGCGGGGTCTCGAACGCTTACTCGCGCATACATACGGCCAGGGCTCATGTACATGGAGAGGCAGCGGAGAGCAGCGATGGTGTCCTGTTCATCGGCAGCCAACCGGCAGGGTCGGAACGGAGAAACTGTGTCGTGTTCATCGGGAGGCAACATAACGCGTCCTGTTCATCGGGAGCCAACCGGCTTGGACGGAACAGCCGAAATGAGGCCTGGCGTACCGCAGAACGGAGGAAATGGCCTTTCGATCGACTGCCTATGGTCGAAACCGGATCCTGTTCACCGGGAGGGGTCTGGCATACCGCAAAACAGAGGAAACGGACTTCTCTTCGAGCTCCTACGGTCGAAACGGGGTCCTATTGATCGGGAGGGGTGTGGCGTACCACAAAATGGAGGAAACGGACTTCTCTTCGACCTCCTACGGTCGAAACGGGGGTCCTGTTCAATTGGAGGGGTGTGGCGTACCACAAAACGGGACTCCACGGGCTACTATTCATCCACCGTGTACAGCCTCGCTCCAGCCTCCACGGGCTACTGTTCATCCACCGTCGACCTCCAGCCTCCACCTATGACTGTTCATCCACGGCGTCTCCCTCCTGCCTCCACCAGCTACTGTTCATCCACGGGCTCCTGTTCATCCAGCCTCCACCGCTCCTCCATCGGCTACTGTTCAACCACCCCTCCACGGGCTACTGTTCATCTAGCCCTCCACCGGCTACTGTTCAACCAGCCCTCCACGGGGTCCTATTCATCCATGCCCAACCGGCTCGATCGGGGTCCTGTTCATCCAGCAGAAACGACCTCTACTGCCGCGGGGTCCTTTTCATCCAACCCCCACCGGGAACTGTTTATCCAACACCCAACAATGCTCATTGTTCATCAAGAGGCAGCAGGTTCGATCGGCTTCAGTTAGTAGCAGTAGCGAAGGAATCGCTGGATCGAGTTCAGTTAACAGCCAGGGATTAATCGATCGCTCGGGTTCAGTAACGCGTAGCCAGTGCAATCGCTCGAGTTCAGTAGGCGAACGCCTCGCTCAGGTTCAGTTGGAGCCCAACATCTCACACCCACGCGCGTACGTGTAGGAGAGAAATGCGCAATCCTTCCATGCATCGCTCGGCCTCGACCACCCACCGTAACTAGGAACTCCCCGATATATTCCTCACCCTCGCTTCTACCACGGGTTTTTCCGTCATGGACGGCCCAAAGAATGTCATGCAACTGCGTCTCCAGCCCGCCCAGGATGAAAAGCCCATTTTATGTCATGATTTTTTGTCATAGAAGTAGGAGCCCACCACATCTATGATGATACCGGGTTTTGTCACAATTATCATCATAGAAGTGTCATAAGCATGACAGAAAAAGTTTCGTTCGGCCAAAATGTCACAGATGTGTCTTTTTTTTGTAGTGTAAGCATAAAGCACACAATAAGCATAGTATGATCAACCACACGACCAAACATAGTATCTCACGAGCATCAAAACAACTAAGTAGCATGAATCAAACGGACATAGTAGCAAAAACTCAAATAAAATGGAAGAGCAAAAGTGAGACACACACACACACACACTCTCTCTCTCTCTCTCTCTCTCTCTCTCTCTCTCTCTCAACCAATGATCTATACACTTTCTCCCCCTTTGGCAACAAGTTACCAAAAAGGTCAAAAAGTATAGAGCTATGTGTCTCTCTATACACGATCCTCTGGAGCTCCTGAAGGGGTCTTCTAGCTTGTTGCTCCGGTGTGTGTCGGCGTGGAGCCAGCGAGCTGTGGGGCAGTGCAACCCCTTTGCTGGTTCGGCGAGGGGCACCGATCAACGCAAAGAGCAAACACAACGAGGAGCGCACGATTTTACCATGGTTCGGGCAGCCTGGAGGTGTAAAACCCTACTCCTGCCTTTGGGTGTATTGGTGGTGTTGAGCACAAGTACACGGAGCGCTCTCCCCCAGCAAGAGGCGGGAAGAGAGCAGCTGCACGAATGCCTATGCGTGAGGGTTGCTAAGATTCAAACCCCTTCTAATGTTGCCCTGGCCCTCCTTTTATAGCTCAAGGGGTTACCAGAGTGGCCAAAAGGTCATTACAGGGGTGATTAGACTGATGTAGAACTATCATACCTAACTTTGGCAGTTAGGACAAAACACATTAAACGCGGTGCTAGGTGTCAAGTGGAGGTCAAAGCCCGGCAAGGCTACCGCGCTGCTTAGCAAGCTACCTCCTATTAGCGTGACATGCCATCAGGATATGTGTCAAAAAAGGTGTTTTACCCCCTCAGCAAGTTGACATGCACGGGTTACATCCACCTAAGCACCTGTGCGCTCGACACCTCATTGATCTAGCAATCAGCTAATGAAAGAGGCGGAGCGCTGGTGTTGGCGGGAAGCCCATGCCTGAGGGGGGTTGCCATGGCTTGACTTGCAGGCTCGTCCGGAGTTGGCTGCTTCCGTTGAGGTATTTGTAGCTTCTCCCAGTGCTTGGTCTTCTTAATGCTTTCCTTGATTTCATAAAGAGTGGCTTTTCTGGTCTAGTTGCATATGAGACTTGGTACCTAAACACAAGAATTCGCAGCACACCTGTGCATAAGTTGAAGGAAATATGCCCCAGAGGCAATAATAAAGTATTATATATTTCCTTATATCATGATAAATGTTTATTATTCATGCTAGAATTGTATTAACCGGAAAAATAATACATGTGTGAATACATAGACAAACAGAGTGTCACTAGTATGCCTCTACTTGACTAGCTCGTTAATCAAAGATGGTTATGTTTCCTAGCCATAGACATGAGTTGTCATTTGATTAACGGGATCACCTCATTAGGAGAATGACGTGATTGACATGACCCATTACGTTAGCTTAGCACCCGATCGTTTAGTATGTTGCTATTGCTTTCTTCATGACTTATACATGTTCCTATGACTATGAGATTATGCAACTCCCGTTTACCGGAGGAACACTTTGTGTGCTACCAAATGTCACAACGTAACTGGGTGATTATAAAGGTGCTCTACAGGTGTCTCCAAAGGTACTTGTTGGGTTCGCGTATTTCGAGATTAGGATTTGTCACTCCGATTGTCGGAGAGGTATCTCTGGGCCCACTCGGTAATGCACATCACTATAAGCCTTGAAAGCATTGTGACTAATGAGTTAGTTACGGGATGATGTATTACGGAACGAGTAAAGAGACTTGCCGGTAACGATATTGAACTAGGTATCGAGATACCGACGATCGAATCTCGGGCAAGTAACATACCGATGACAAAGGGAACAACGTATGTTGTTATGCGGTCTGACCGATAAAGATCTTCGTAGAATATGTAGGAGCCAATATGGGCATCCAGGTCCCGCTATTGGTTATTGACCGGAGAGGTGTCTCGGTCATGTCTACATAGTTCTCGAACCCAAAGGGTCCGCACGCTTAAAGTTACGATGACAGTTTTATTATGAGTTTATATGATTTGATGTCCCGAAGGTTGTTCGGAGTCCCGGATGTGATCACGGACATGACGAGGAGTCTCGAAATGGTCGAGACGTAAAGATTGATATATTGGACGACTATATTCGGACACCGGAAGTGTTCCGGAGAAGTTTCGGATTAAACCGGAGTGCCGGAGGGTTACCGGAACCCCCCGGGGAAGTATTGGGCCTTAGTGGGCCTTGAGGGGAGAGAGAGGGCAGCAGCCAGGAGGTGGTGCGCCCCCTCCCAGAGGAGTCCTAGATGGACTAGGAGAGGGGGGCGCAGCCCCCTTTCCCTCTCCCTCTCCCTCTCTTTCCTTCCCCCCTTCTTTTCCTAGTAGGACTAGGAAAGGGGAGTCCTACTCCTACTAGGAGGAGGACTCCCCCCCTCTCCTTGGCGCGCCCCATAGGCAGCCGGCCTCCCCCTTGCTCCTTTATATACGGGGGCAGGGGGGCACCTAAGAACACACTTGATATACGATATTTTAGCCGTGTGTGGTGCCCCCCTCCACCAGATTACACCTCGATAATACCGTCGCGGAGCTTAGGCGAAGCCCTGCGTCGGTGGAACATCATCATCGTCACCACGCCGTCATGCTGACGAAACTCTCCCTCAACACTCGGCTGGATCGGAGTTCGAGGGACGTCATCGAGCTGAACGTGTGTAGAACTTCGGAGGTGCCGTGCGTTCGGTACTTGATCGGTCGGATCGTGAAGACGTACGACTACATCAACCGCGTTGTGATAACGCTTCCGATGTCGGTCTACGAGGGTACGTGGACAACACTCTCCCATCTCGTTGCTATGCATCACCATGATCTTGCGTGTGCGTAGGAATTTTTTTGAAATTACTACGTTCCCCAATCAGTGGCATCCGAGCCTGGTTCTATGCGTTGATGCTTTGCACGAGTAGAACACAAGTGAGTTGTGGGCGATATAAGTCATACTGCTTACCAGCATGTCATACTTTGGTTCGGCGGTATTGTGAGATGAAGCGGCCCGGACCGACATTACGCGTACGCTTACGCGAGATTGGTTTCACCGTTCGGAGCACTCGTTGTTTAAAGGTGACTGGCGGGTGTCTGTCTCTCTCACTTTAGTTGAACCGAGTGTGGCTACGCCCGGTCCTTGCGAAGGTTAAAACAGCACCAACTTGACAAACTATTGTTGTGGTTTTGATGCGTAGGTAAGAACGGTTCTTGCTAAGCCCGTAGCAGCCACGTAAAACATGCAACAACAAAGTAGAGGTCGTCTAACTTGTTTTTGCAGGGCATGTTGTGATGTGATATGGTCAAGACATGATGTGATATAATGTGTTGTATGAGATGATCATGTTTTGTAACCGAGTTATCGGCAACTGGCAGGAGCCATATGGTTGTCGCTTTATTGTATGAGATGCTATCGCCATGTAATAGTTTTACTTTATCACTAAACGGTAGCGATAGTCGTAAAAGCAATAAGTTGGCGAGACGACAACGATACTACGATGGAGATCAAGGTGTCGAGCCGGTGACGATGGTGATCATGATGGTGCTTCGGAGATGGATATCACAAGCACAAGATGATGATGGCCATATCATATCACTTATATTGATTGCATGTGATGTTAATCCTTTATGCATCTTATCTTGCTTTGTTTGACGGTAGCATTATAAGATGATCTCTCACTGAAATTTCAAGACAAAAGTGTTCTCCCTGAGTATGCACCGTTGCGAAAGTTCTTCGTGCTGAGACACCACGTGTTAATCGGGTGTGATAGGCTCTACGTTCAAATACAACGGGTGCAAAACAGTTGCACACGCGGAATACTCAGGTTAAACTTGACGAGCCTAGCATATGTACAGATATGGCCTCGGAACACAGAGACCGAAAGGTCGAGCGTGAATCATATAGTAGATATGATCAACATAGCGATGTTCACCATTGAAACTACTCCATCTCACGTGTTAATCGGACATGGTTTAGTTGCTCTCGATCACGTAATCACTTAGATGATTAGAGGGATGTCTATGTAAGTGGGAGTTCTTAAGTAATATGATTAATTGAACTTAAATTTATCATGAACTTAGTCCTGATAGTATTTTGCAAATTATGTTGTAGATCAATAGCTCGCGTTGTTGTTTCCCTGTTTATTTCTGATATGTTCCTAGAGAAAAATTGTGTTGAAAGATTCTAGTAGCAAAGATGCGGATTAGATCCGTGATCTGAGGATTATCCTCATTGCTGCACAGAAAAAATTATGTCCTTGATGCACCGCTAGGTGACAGACCTATTGCAGGAGCAGATGCAGACGTTATGAACGTTTGGCTAGCTCAATATGATGACTACTTGATAGTTTAGTGCACCATGCTTAACGGCTTAGAATCGGGACTTCAAAGACGTTTTGAACGTCATGGACCATATGAGATGTTCCAGGAGTTGAAGTTAATATTTCAAGCAAATACCCGAGTTGAGAGATATGAAGTCTCCAACAAGTTCTATAGCTAAAAGATGGAGGAGAATCGCTCAACTAGTGAGCATGTGCTCAGATTGTCTGGGTACTACAATCGCTTGAATCAAGTGGGAGTTAATCTTCCAGATAAAATAGTGATTGACAGAATTCTCTAGTCACCATCACCAAGTTAGTAGAACTTCGTGATGAACTATAGTATGCAAGGGATGACGAAAGTAATTCCCAAGCTCTTCGTGATGCTGAAATCAACGAAGGTAGAAATCAAGAAAAACATCAAGTGTTGATGGTTAACAAGACCACTAGTTTCAAGAAAAGGGCAAAGGGATAGAAGGGGAACTTCAAGTAGAACGGCAAGCAAGTTGCTGCTCAAGTGAAGAAGCCTAAGTCTGGTCCTAAGCCTGAGACTAAGTGCTTCTACTGCAAAGGAACTGGTCACTGGAGGCGGAACTGCCCCAAGTATTTGGTGGATAAGAAGGATGGCAAAGTGAACAAAGGTATATTGGATATACATGTTATTGATGTGTACTTACTAGTGTTTATAGCAACCCCTCAGTATTTGATACTGGTTCAGTTGCTAAAGAGTAGTAACTCGAAAACGGAGTTGCAGAATAAACAGAGACTAGTAAAAGGCGAGGTGACGATGTGTGTTGGAAGTAGTTCCAAGATTGATATGATCATCATCGCACACTCCCTATACTTTCGGGATTAGTGTTGAAACTAAATAAGTGTTATTTGGTGTTTGCGTTGAGCATGAATATGATTTGATCATGTTTATTGCAATACGGTTATTCATCTAAGTTAGAGAACAATTGTTTTTCTGTTTACATGAATAAAAACCTTTTATGGTCATACACACCAACAAAAATGGTTTGTTGGATCTCAGTGATACACATATTCATAATATTGAAGCCAAAAGATGCAAAGTTAATAATGATAGTGCAACTTATTTGTGGCACTGCCGTTTAGGTCATATTGGTGTAAAGCGCATGAAGAAACTCCATACTGATGGGATTTTGGAATCACTTGATTATGAATCACTTGATGCTTGCGAACCGTGCCTCATGGGCAAGATGACTAAAACGCCGTTCTCTGGAACTATGGAGAGAGCAACAGATTTGTTGGAAATCATACATACAGATGTATGTGGTCCGATGAATATTGAGGCTCGCAGCAGGTATCATTATTTTCTGATCTTCACAGATGATTTGCGCAGATATAGGTATATCTACTTGATGAAACACAAGTCTGAAACATTTGAAAAGTTCAAAGAGTTTCAGAGTGAAGTGGAGAATCATCGTAACAAGAAAATAAAAGTTTCTACGATATGATCGCAGAGGTAAAATATTTGAGTTACGAGTTTGGCCTTCAGTCAAAACAAAGTGAAATAGTTTCACTACTCACGCCACCTGGAACACCACAGCATAATGGTGTGTCCGAACGTCATAACCGTACTTTATTGGATATAGTGCAATCTATGATGTCTCTTACCAATTTACCACTATCGTTTTTGGGTTATGCATTAGAGACAGCTACATTCACGTTAAATAGGGCACCATCAAAATCCGTTGAGACGACGCCTTATGAACTGTGGTTTGGCAAGAAACCAAAGTTGTCGTTTCTTAAAGTTTGGGGTTGTGATGCTTATGTGAAAAAGTTTCATCCTGATAAGCTCAAACCCAAATCGGAGAAATGTATCTTCATAGGATACCCAAAGGAGACAGTTGGGTACACCTTCTATCACAGATCCGAAGGCAAGACATTCGTTGCTTAGTATGGATCCTTTCTAGAGAAGGAGTTTCTCTCGAAAGATGTGAGTGGGAGGAAAGTAGAACTTGATGAGGTAACTGTACCTGCTCCCTTATTGGAAAGTAGTTCATCACAGAAATCTGTTCCTGTGACTCCTACACCAATTAGTGAGGAAGTTAATGATGATGATCATGTAACTTCAGATCAAGTTACTACCAAACCTCGTAGGTAAAGCAGAGTAAGATCCGCACCAGAGTGGTACAGTAATCCTCTTCTGGAGGTCATGTTACTAGACCATGGCGAACCTACGAACTATGAAGAAGCGATGGTGAGCCCAGATTCCGCAAAATGGCTTGAGGCCATGAAATCTGAGATAAGATCCATATATGAGAACAAAGTATGGACTTTGATTGACTTGCCCAATGATCGGCGAGCCATTGAGATTAAATGGATCTTCAAGAGGAAGACGGACGCTGATAGTAGTGTAACTATCTACAAAGCTAGAATTGTCGCAAAAGGTTTTCGACAAGTTCAAGATGTTGACTACGATGAGAGTTTCTCACTCGTATCTATGCTTAAGTCTGTCCGAATCATGTAAGCAATTGCCGCATTTTATGAAATATGGCAAAGGGATAAACAAAACTGCATTCCTTAATGGATTTATTAAAGAAGAGTTGTATATGATGCAACCAGGAGGTTTTGTCAATCCTAAAGGTGCTAACAAAATATGCAAGCTCCACCGATCCATCTATGGACTGGTGCAAGCATCTCGGAGTTGGAATATATACTTTGATAAGTTTATCAAAGAATATAGTGTTATACAGACTTGCGGTGAAGCCTGTATTTACAAGAAAGTGAGTGGGAGCACTACAGCATTTCTGATAAGTATATGTGAAGGACATATTGTTGATCAGAAATAATGTAGAATTATTCTGCAAAGCATAAAGGAGTGTTTGAAAGAAGTTTTTCAAAGATAGACCTCGGTGAAGCTGCTTACATATTGAGCATCAAGATCTATAGAGATAGATCAAAACGCTTGATAAGTTTTTTCAATGAGTACATACCTTAACAAGATTTTGAAGTAGTTCAAAATAGAACAGTCAAAGAAAGAGTTCTTGCCTGTGTTACAAGGTGTGAAATTGAGTAAGACTCAAAGCCCGACCACGGCAGAAGATAGAAAGAGAATGAAAGTCATTCCCTATGCCTTGGCCATAGGTTCTATAAAGTATGCCATGCTGTGTACCAGATCTATTGTATACCCTACACTTATTTTGGCAAGGGAGTACAATAGTGATCTAGGAGTAGATCACTGGACAGCGGTCAAAATTATCCTTAGTGGAATAAGGATATGTTTCTCGATTATGGAAGTGACAAAAGGTTCATCGTAAAGGGTTACGTCGATGCAAGTTTTGACACTAAATCTAGATGACTCTGAGTCTCGGTCTAGATACATATTGAAAGTGGGAGCAATTAGCTAGAGTAGCTCCGTGCAGAGCATTGTAGACATAGAAGTTTGCAAAATATTTACGGATCTGGATGTGACAGACCCGTTGACTAAAATTATCTCACAATCAAAACATGATCACACCTTAGTACTCTTTGGGTGTTAATCACATAGCGATGTGAACTAGATTATTGACTCTAGTAAACCCTCTGAGTGTTGGTCACATAGAGATGTGAACTATGGGTGTTAATCACATGGTGATGTGAATTATTGATGTTAAATCACATGGCGATGTGAACTAGATTATTGACTCTAGTGCAAGTGGGAGACTGAAGGAAATATGCCCTAGAGGCAATAATAAAGTATTATATATTTCCTTATATCATGATAAATGTTTATTATTCATGCTAGAATTGTATTAACCGGAAAAATAATACATGTGTGAATACATAGACAAACAGAGTGTCACTAGTATGCCTCTACTTGACTAGCTCGTTAATCAAAGATGGTTATGTTTCCTAGCCATAGACATGAGTTGTCATTTGATTAACGGGATCACCTCATTAGGAGAATGACGTGATTGACATGACCCATTACGTTAGCTTAGCACCCGATCGTTTAGTATGTTGCTATTGCTTTCTTCATGACTTATACATGTTCCTATGACTATGAGATTATGCAACTCCCGTTTACCGGAGGAACACTTTGTGTGCTACCAAACGTCACAACGTAACTGGGTGATTATAAAGGTGCTCTACAGGTGTCTCCAAAGGTACTTGTTGGGTTCGCGTATTTCGAGATTAGGATTTGTCACTCCGATTGTCGGAGAGGTATCTCTGGGCCCACTCGGTAATGCACATCACTATAAGCCTTGCAAGCATTGTGACTAATGAGTTAGTTACGGGATGATGTATTACGGAACGAGTAAAGAGACTTGCCGGTAACGAGATTGAACTAGGTACCGAGATACCGACGATCGAATCTCGGGCAAGTAACATACCGATGACAAAGGGAACAACGTATGTTGTTATGCGGTCTGACCGATAAAGATCTTCGTAGAATATGTAGGAGCCAATATGGGCATCCAGGTCCCGCTATTGGTTATTGACCGGAGAGGTGTCTCGGTCATGTCTACATAGTTCTCGAACCCAAAGGGTCCGCACGCTTAAAGTTACGATGACAGTTTTATTATGAGTTTATATGATTTGATGTCCCGAAGGTTGTTCGGAGTCCCAGATGTGATCACGGACATGACGAGGAGTCTCGAAATGGTCGAGACGTAAAGATTGATATATTGGACGACTATATTCGGACACCGGAAGTGTTCCGGAGAAGTTTCGGATTAAACCGGAGTGCCGGAGGGTTACCGGAACCCCCCGGGGAAGTATTGGGCCTTAGTGGGCCTTGAGGGGAGAGAGAGGGCAGCAGCCAGGAGGTGGTGCGCCCCCTCCCAGAGGAGTCCTAGATGGACTAGGAGAGGGGGGCGCAGCCCCCTTTCCCTCTCCCTCTCCCTCTCTTTCCTTCCCCCCTTCTTTTCCTAGTAGGACTAGGAAAGGGGAGTCCTACTCCTACTAGGAGGAGGACTCCCCCCCTCTCCTTGGCGCGCCCCATAGGCAGCCGGCCTCCCCCTTGCTCCTTTATATACGGGGGCAGGGGGGCACCTAAGAACACACTTGATATACGATATTTTAGCCGTGTGCGGTACCCCCTCCACCAGATTACACCTCGATAATACCGTCGCGGAGCTTAGGCGAAGCCCTGCGTCGGTGGAACATCATCATCGTCACCACGCCGTCGTGCTGACGAAACTCTCCCTCAACACTTGGCTGGATCGGAGTTCGAGGGACGTCATCGAGCTGAACGTGTGTAGAACTTCGGAGGTGTCGTGCGTTCGGTACTTGATCGGTCGGATCGTGAAGACGTACGACTACATCAACCGCGTTGTGATAATGCTTCCGCTGTCGGTCTACGAGGGTACGTGGACAACACTCTCCCATCTCGTTGCTACGCATCACCATGATCTTGCGTGTGCGTAGGAATTTTTTTGAAATTACTACGTTACCCAACATAAGTCAGGGCAGTAAAGACCCATGTTTGTTGCACCAATAGGAGCCCCCGGGCATGGTCCACACGTGTCGTCAGGCGTCGTTGGGGTAGGTGATGTCTATTACACAACTTTATTCTTGTAGACTCGTGTTGGGCCTCCAAGCGCACAGTTTTGAAGGACAACAACAATTTTCCCTCAAGTGGATGACCTATGGTTTATCAATCCGTGGGAGGCGTAGGTTGAAGATGGTCTCTCTCAAACAACTATGCAATCAAATAACAAAAAGTCTCTTGTGTCCCCAACACGCCAAATACAACGATAAATTGTATAGGTGCACTAGTTCGATGAAGAGATGGTGATACAAGTGTAGTAATGATAATAGATATTGATTTTTGTAATAGGAACAATAAAAACAACAAGGTAGCAATTGATAAAACGGAGCACAAACGGTATTGCAATGCTTGAAAATGAGGCCTAGGGTCTGTACTTTCGCTAGTACAATCTCTCAACAGTGCTAGTCTAATTGGATCATATAACCATCCCTCAACGTGCGATGAAGAATCACTCCAAAGTTCCTATCTAGCGCAGAACATAAGAAGAAATTGTTTGTAAGGGACGAAACCACCTCAAAGTTATTCTTTTCGATCAATCTATGCTAGAGTTCGTACTAAAATAACACCAAGCTATTCTTTCCGATCGACCTAACCAAGAGTTTGTACTAAAATAGCACCATATGATACACATCAACCAACTCTAATGTCACCTAGATACTCCAATGTCACCGCGAGTATCCGTGAGTTCATTTTACGATATGCATCAAACAATTTCAGATTCATAATACTCAATCCAACACAAAGAACTTCAAAGAGTGCCCCAAGATTTCTACCAAAGAAACAAAGACAAGAACGTGCATCAACCCGTATGCATAGATTACCCCAATGTCACCTCGGGAATCTGTAAGTTGAGTGCCAAAACACATATCAAGTGAATCAATATGGTACCCCATTGTCACCACGGTATTCATAGCAAGACATACATCAAGTGTTCTCGAATCCATAAAAGTATTCAATCCGATAAGAATGAAATCTTGAAGGGAAAACTCAATTCATAACAAGATAGAGAGGGGAAAACACCATATGATCCAACTATACTAACAAAGCCTGTGATACATCAAGATCGTGAAATCTCAAGAAAAGGAGAGAGAGAGAGAGAGATTAAACACATAGCTACTGGTACAAACCCTCATCCCTGAGGGTGGACTACTCCCTCCTCATCATGGTGGCCGCTGGATGATGAAGATGGCCATCGGTAATGATTTCCCCCTCCTGTGGAGTGCTGGAACGGTGTCTAGATTGGTTTTTCGTGGCGACAGAGACTTGCAGTGGCAGAACTTCTGATCTAGGCTTATTTCTGATGGTTTCTATATTTATAGGATTTTTTGCGCCGGTTTCACGCAAAGATGGGCCTCGATGTGAGCACAACCCACCGGGGCAAGCCAGGCCCCTCAGGCGTGCCCTGGTGGGATGTGCCCTCCTTGTGGCTCTTCTGGCCTCCCACGAAGCTTCAGGGGTCTCTTTTGTTCCAAAAAAATCGTCAAAAAGTTTCAGCTCATTTGGAGAACTTTCATTTCTGCACAAAAAACAACACCACGGTAGTTCTGCTGAAAACAACGTCAACCTGGGTTAGTTCCATGCAAATCATACCAAAACCACATAAAATTGTTATAAACATGGCATGAATACTTCATAAATTATAGATACATTGGAGACGTATCAGTAGGCCCAAAAAATGCACAGGCGCTCAACTCGATCTTGCTGGGGACAACGTCGTGTCTTGAGATCTTCTTTGCTTCTTCATTAATCTGGAACTGAGTCAGCCCCCAATCTCACCTTGATATCTTTGGCGCTTAGGTGACGCACGCCGTCTGCCTAAGAAAAACCAGGGGCACCCATACCCATAGGATGCCATTAGGGCGCCCGCGTGTGAGTTGGGGTAACTGCCATTTTATCTTTAGTTTGCCCACCACTGCTGCTGTTTCTTCCACGCGCGTCGCATGCATTGCATGGGGTAGGTGGTGGACGAGCAGGGCTCGGGAACATGCGCCTTGGTAGAAGACGCAGTGCCTCGGATTGGCGTAGTGGGGCGGTTGATGAAGAAAGTCGCCATCCAGGGATGAAGAGAGCCGGATGGGTGGAGCAGGGTGGTTAGCTCCGACTAGTGGAGAGCCAGCCTCCGCTATAAAAGGAGGCGTGCGAGGTCAGTCATGCTCATCCACTTTCTCCTACTTCTCCTTCCTTGCTTGTGTCTTTGTTCATGGCGTGAGGAAGAGGTCGGGCTCGTGCTTCGGCCACGGCAGCAAGAGCTTCTCCTCGAAACTATGCCTTGCCCTCGGCTGCGGTTGTAGAAGCTAGTTCCAGTGCGCGAGGCAGAGCCACGAGGCGAGGTCGGGGTCAATGTGGCACCCACGGTCGAGGCGGATGGAGCGGCGCGCTCGTTAGTTCTCCTCCAACTGCTCCACCCCAGCAGAAGGCCATGCGGGACACACGGCCCTTGAGTTCATCATCAAGCTGCGTAATCCTCCCTGCAGTCGCCTATGGCTTCCCCGTCCTTTCGCCATGGTGATGGAGGTCGACCAGCCGCTAGGGTTGCGGTTGCGCATGAGAAGCTGCTGTAGTGGCGCCGTGTGGGTGAATGTGGAGTTCTCCGCGCCCCGCATCAAGCTCCTTAGGCGCGGATGAAAAACTTTTGCCCGTGCCCACTATCTTACAGAGGGGCATGTCCTTCGCTTTAAGATGGTGGAGTCTGACATGTTCTTCATCAAGGTTTTCAGGCGCTCAGGCGCTCATCTCGGGTGCTGCATAGAAAGCTCGAGCGACGGCGAAAGCTCCTCCTCGAGCGACATCGAGGAGGAGGCCACGGATGGTGAAGACGACGACGGCAAGTCCCTAGTCATCAAGCCCGAACATGGCAACTCGGACTCTAGCTAAACAGCAGCGGCACCATCATCACTAGCTGGTGCCGGTAGCACCATCATCTGCAGCCAGACCCCGACAGAGCGATTTGTCGGGGGTGCTTGGTTTTGGATGCCACCACCACCTCCAGCTGGACTCTGGTAGGGTCGTGGACTCCGGCTTCGTCTTCCCTGCTGGTGTCCCCACCGAGCTACGTCCTTCTTGTCCTTTTGGGGGTGACCAGGGCATCGCCTAGCCGCTCCCTCAGTCCCAGGCTTCATCTTCCCTGTCGGGGAGGCGCTCTCCCGATCTTGTGAGGCTGCGTCCCTCTGGTCCTGGCGACGGTGACCAGGGTGTCGCCCAGGCGCTCTTTTTTCCCTCCTTGCTCTTGATGTAAACCCTAGGAGGAGAGGGACAAGAAAGGCATTATGGAGTACTTTTAATTTTTAATGAAAAATGTAGGCATTTGCCGTGTTTGAATTAAATTTAAGTATTTCCCCATCCATGTCAGCACTTGTATGATTTGTACTTGTTTGTCCCACGCAAATTAAAATGAAAAAACTTGTCAGGATTTGTGCATGCTTCTGTTGTTTTGAAGGACCTGCCCTCAACACTCTTTTGTAAGCAAGGTTTCCGGCAAACCTCTTCCGGCTCCAACGCAACTACTACCAATCTTCGTCGAGGAGACTCGAAGTGAGTTAGGAGCGCGAATAGAGGTCAGTTCTTTGCCGGTCCTTTCAAAACACGGCTGCGACTGATCCTGTCGAGTGGACTTGAGGCAAGGATAGGAGCGCGAATGATATACGCAAACACAGCTACAGCTGATCCCGACGAGTGGACTCGAGGCAAGGATAGGTGCGCGAAAGATAGACGCAAACGCAACTACAACTGATCCTGTCGAGTGGACCCGAGGCAAGGATAGGAGCGCGAATGGTAAACGCGGCAAGGTTCTCTTGCGTGCAAGTTTCTCATACGTAGGTGTAACATGGAGTGACGGGGAAATTTGAAATGAAACAAACTTATCTTTCTTTGTTGTAGTTCTTATCACATAGATAAGGAAGTGACGTCATAGGACCAAATAAGCGAGTCCATCTCCATCTCCTCCCGGGAAAATTGCTCGCGAGGGATCCTCCTGCTTTTACCAGAAAAAGAGAGAAGGTAGCACAAGGCCTTCAACGGTATGTTAGTCATTTTATCTAAAACTAGTGTAATCATATCAAAATCATGCTTAAGCAGATAAGAAAACATGCATGCACGTTTTGAAAAACACTTGGTTTTATTTGGTTGTGCACAGGGTCTGCGCCTGGCTTTGTGCAAGGGTTACAAGTCTTGGAGACTATGCTTGCACAAAATAGGTTGCCGGGGCAAGGCCTGGCAACCGCGCCTTACGGGTAGAACTTGCAAAGATGCTCAATATTCCATGAGTTTTGCACACGAATGCCATCTTCATTCTCCAGACGGAGTACGCCAGGTCTGGTGACTTGTACTACCCGATAAGGGCCTTCCCACTTTGGTGTCAACTTGTTTGTACCCTTGGCGGACTAAACGCGTCGAAGGACAAGGTCGCCTTGCTCAAGGCTCCGGGCATGAACCTTGCGGCTATGATAGCGGCGCAAAGCTTGCTGGTAGCATGCAGCACGCACAGCAGCCTAGAGACGATCTTCCTCAAGGAGCACGGCATCGTCATGCCAGAGCTGCTGTTATGCTACTTCATCATAGGCAAGTTCTCGAGGTGACCTGTATATGAGTTATGTGGGGACACCGCTTCTGCACCATAGACTAGGGAGAAAAGTGTCTGACCAGTGGCTCGATTTGGTGTCTTCCTCAGTGACCAAAGAACCACCGGCAACTCATCTATCTAACACATCCCGCACTTGTGCAGCCTGTCAAAAGATCTTGTCTTGAGCCCGCGCAACACTTTAGCATTTGCTATTTCTGCTTTCCCATTGCTCCTTGGGTGGGCAACAGATGCAAAGCATACCTTGCTTCCAATGTTCTGAGTGTATTGCATGAAAGCGTGGCTCGTGAATTGGGTGTCATTGTCAGTGATGATCCTGTTTGGGACCCCGAACCGGCAAACCAATCCTTTGAAGAACTTGACGGCTGATTGTGCTGTTACCTTTCTCACCGGCTCCACTTTAGGCCACTTTGTGAACTTGTCGATGGCAACGTACAAGAACTCAAAGCCCCCGATGGCATGGGGGAAGGGGCCCAAAATGTCGAGCCCCCCAGACCAAAAAGTGCCAGGGTAGAGGAATTGTTTGAAGGCCTTGTGTTGGCTGATGTATGCTGTAGGGCAGTGGGCCAATAAAAAGCCCTGCCAGAAAGCTTTCCCAGCAAGGGTTCTTGATCCTATATGGGAACCAAACCCCCCCCCCCCCATGTATCTCTGCCAATAACTTCTGTCCATCTTCCTGGGTTATGCACTTCAATTTCACCCCGTTGGTCGCTTTTTGCACAGAATGTTATCCACAAGCTGGTACATACTCGACTAACGGGCTACTGTAAGTGCATCTAGTGCCACCCTAGTTGGTTTTGAAGTATTGATGCCAAACATGGTTGAGGGACTAATGTGTTTGTGAGAATTGCAGGATAACGCAGGTAGTAGTCCCTCATCGATACGGTTTAGCTACCAAAGATGACCCCTAAAAATGTATGAAGACATTGAAGACAATGGTGGTTTGTGAAGAGATTCACATTGAAGATAATGACGTGTGAAGACATTCACTTGAAGACTATGGAGTGTGAAGACATAGGTTATTTTTTAGTTTCCTTTTCTTGTTTATTGAGTCATAGGAACCACCGAACTGTTAAGTGGGGTCCAATTGAACAAAGTTAGATGACAGATGTGATGCTCGACCAAGCGAAGACAATGTGAGCAAATCTTATCCTGAGTGGGATAAGTCAGTTTTGCTTGTAGCCCAAGCCAAACTGCCGCGTGTGTTTGAAATCCGACAGTTGGACACGTGTCGGTTCCTTACTGACCCAGGGTCATTTCGGACATATCATGTCGGGTTGCCTCCTGGCTATAAATAGCCTACCCCCTACACCATAAATTGGTGGCTGCTCAGAGTTAGTGCACGGCTTTTGTCGTTTGAGAGCAACCCACCTCCGAAGCCCTTGAGAGAGAGATCCTTGCAAGGACAAAGCCCAAAACACCCAGAGCCAAAGAGTGTTAGGCATCACTAAAGTCTTTCTGTCTGCGTGACCTAAAGACTTGTTACACTTGAGGACTGTGCATCGTCCAGCCGGTTAGGCGTCATGTTCTGAGGATCCAAGAGTCATTGTGGATCGCTAGTGAACGGATTCTGTGAAGGTTTGGAAGTCTACCTTGAAGACTTACCAGAGCGATTGGGCGAGGACTGGGTGTCCTTAGCTCAAGGCGAATAAGGTGAAGACACAGTCTTCTGAGTTCACTCTCAGCCTCCCTAACCAGACATATAGTTGTCACAGCAATTGGAACTGGTCTACCAAATCCTTGTCTTCACCAAGCTACTGGTTCTATCTTCCAACTCATTTACATTTCAGTTTGTCTTCGTGAATCATTGCTTGCTTGCCTGATCTGTTTGACTTCACTATGTGAAGACTATTATTTGATTGGCTTCATTCCGTCTTCCATTCCGATCTGTTCTACCTAGCTGCTATTAGTCTTCGTGCTTTCATTATACTTCTTACTTGACTATGGCCTGTCTAATGTAGTTTATCTTCCGCTGCATATCATATAGGCTCAATTTGATTGTTCGTCTTCAAAGTCCTCATGTTTTGAAGACTTTCGTAAAAATTGCCTATTCGCCTCCCCCTCTGGTCGATAACTAGCACTTTCAATTGGTATCAGAGCAAGGTGCTCCCTTGTTCTGTGTGATGTAGTTTAACCACCTAGAGTTTTAGCTATGTCGACTGCAGGGATTACCCCTACTGGAAGAATAAGATGCGTATGCATCTTGAAGCCATTGACATCGACCTCTGGTATGTCATTAGGACGGGCGTCCCGAAGGCCGGTGAAGGTGTCACCGCTGCTGATGTCAAGAGGTTCGTGCAACTGGACTCAACTGCCAAGAACATCATTTATGGTCATCTAACCAAAGGACAGTATGGCCGTGTGAGTGCTATGGAAACTGCGAAGCTAGTCTGGGACCGGTTGTCCAAGGTCAACGAAGGTGTCTCAACTCAGAGAGATTCAAGGATTGATGTTCTTCGCAATCTCTTCAACCGCTTCAAGAGAAACGACAATGAGAATGTCCAGCTCACGTTTGATCGCCTCACTGATATCACCATTGAGCTTTGCGCACTTGGCGCCACTAAGATCACCAAGCATGAAATTGTGAAGAAGCTACTGAGATCACTTGGCATCTCATTTGACACTTTGGCCCTGATGATTTAAGAATGCCCTGACTTCAAAGATCTCGATCCGTCTGACATATTTGAGAACCTCAACACACATGAGTTCCAGCTATCTGAGAAGAGAGATATCTATGGCCCCAACTATGCCCTATCCCGTGCTTTGAAGGCAAAAGTTGTTTCCTCATCTGAAGAAGAATCTGACCGCAGTTGTGGTGATCCTGAAGACATTGGCAAATAGCTAGCAATGCTCGTAAGGAAGTTTAAAAAGTTCTACAAGAAGAATCGCTTCGGAAACTCTTCAAGATCCAGCTCAAGAAATGATGAGGCTTCCTCTCGTGACTACAAGAAAAGAACATGCCACAAATGCAAGAAGCCAGATCACTACATATCTGAATGTCCTCAATGGGACAAGGAATCTAAGAAGAAGAAGAAGAGCAAGGAATATGATTCTGATGACAAGAAGAAAACTTCAAAATCTTCTTCAAAGTCTTCATCTCACAAGAAGAGCTCATCTGGCAAGGCTTGTGCATGCATTGGCAAGGAGATGGATTCAGAGGAGGAGTCTGCTTCAGAGGAGGCGGAGGTGGAATCTGAGGAGGAGTCTAAATCAGGCGTGGCAAGCCTAGATCTAGCTTTGTCATCCGTCGTCAAGTCCATCTTGAACACTCAAGACCATGGTCACGCCACCGACGCTGAAGCCAATGATGAGGACGACTCTGCTCCGACCTACTGCTTCATGGCACGAGGTGCCAAGGTAAACTCACGCGATGCTTACTTTCAAACCTCCAGTGAAGATGACTCTGAGTGTGAATCCAAACCCAACTATAAGACTCTTGCTAAAATTGCAACTGAACAACAAACTGCTATGGAACATATTCAAAAGTTGCTAGACAAAAGCGATGACCTATTGGATGAGGAAATGAATCGAACTCAGTCCTTAATCGGAGACATAAAAAATCTTCGTGTTAAGTATGAGGAACTTGATAGTCGTCATGGAACCCTCTCAGCCACTCATGAGAAGCTTTCCTACGATTATCTTCAAAGGAAGCAAGATCTAGAGAAACTGAGAGCGTCTCATGAAGATCTTCAAAAAGAGAACGATTCACTACTCGCTCAACAGATCGGTTCCACTCAGGAGGACTTTGTGCCACCATGTTTAAAATTCCTTGAGCATGATAATGTTGTCTCTTTTGCTGAATGTTCTACTACCTTTGATGTTGCAATATCTTCAACTACTGATGTGGTAACTAAACCCTCGTTTGATGAGAGTGCTAGGTCGAAGACATTGCTTGAAACTGGCATGTACAAAAGCCTCAAAGGGCATTAGACACTATGTGGTGTCCTCAAGAAATAGATTTTGAACCGAAACCCTAGGAAAGTGGGTGTTGGTTTCGAGAGGAAAATGAATGTGTATGGTTCTTAGTGGAGGCCTGAGAAGTACCTCAAAACCACATGGGTTGCTGCAAAGGGTCCTTCAGTAGATCCATCTACCTTATCTGGCTTCACTTGTGCTAATCCCATTGTTACTGATGAGTCCTTTCACTCAAATTATAAGTTGTTTAAGAATCAGAATGGTGAAGTGTTTGCCAGGTTTATTGGTACCAACTGCAGGAATGGGCCGCCTTTGAAGAAGATCTGGGTTCCTAAGAGTTATCTTGAGAAACTTCCTGTGAATGTCATCATGACAACACCAGGGAAGAAGAGAAACACTAGACCAAAGGCTTCATGTGGCCCAAAGGCTTCATACAGCCAGAGGACCTCACAAGGTCACCCTAACACCAACGTTTTGCAGGGAAATTATCATTAGACTCATGAATATGAGTGTGTTTCTTCTAACCGCTATGTTCACAAATCAAAGAAATTTTCTGCATATTCATTTGAGTACTATTCACCTCCTGCAAAACTACTTGCTAGGGCTCCAAAGCCAAAGTTCTCAAATGTTGCACGTAGACTCATTGCTTCTAAGCCACCCCTTAAGATGTGGGTGGTCAAGAAGAATTAACTTCTCTTGCAGGGAAAGGTCTCCAGCCGGAAATCATTGACTTCTAAAGACAATGTTGGGGACCTAAAACATCTTGTGGGACGCAAGATAAAGTGCCAAAACGGTCTTACAATGTATTTCGTCCCAGGGTTTCTTGACGAGCATCCTATCTTACCAAACAAGAATCTTAACTTTGATAATATGCTTGTTCGTTATATGTTTGTTCTTCACAATACTCTTGGTGAAGCCTATCCCGCTAACTGCACTATAGGGTACGACTCCCAAAGCTATTGAGTGGATAATGGACAGTGGATGCACTAACCACATGGCTGGTGATCGAAGTCTTCCCATGGATTCAACCCTACGTCCATCTACTAAAAGCCACATCACGTTCGCTGACACTGGTAAAAGCAAGGTATTGGGCCTAGGTAGAGTTGCTATCTCGAAGGATCAACACATGGATAAAGTGATGCTTGTTGAATCCCTTGGCTACAACTTAATGTTTGTCTCAATGCTTTGTGATCTGAACATGATTGTGATATTTGGAAAATATCGTTGCCTTGTGCTTATGGAATCTGACAAAATCTGTAGTCTTCGAAGTTTATCGAAGAGGATCTGTATATGGTAGATTTCTCCGCAGGACCACAGCTTGCCGTATGTCTTCTAGCAAAAGCTTCAGAGTGTTGGCTTTGGCATCGAAGGCTAGGACATGCGGGCATGAGGAACTTGCACACTCTTGTGAAGAAGAAGCATATCATTGGCATTGAGGGCGTCAAGTTCAAGAAAGATCATCTATGTGGTGCTTGTGAAGCCGGGAAGATGACTAGGGCCAAGCATCCCTCGAAGACAACCATGACTACATCACACCCCTTCGAGCTGCTTCAGATGGACTTATTTGGCCCTACTCACTACTCTACCCTTACTACCACTGCACATCTCTATGGCTTCGTTATTGTTGATGCTTATTCGAGATACAGCTACGTGCACATAATTCTCTATAAGACTGAAGTGCAGGATGTCTTCAGACGCTTTGCCAATTTTGCCATGACCAATTATGGCATGAAGATCAAGCACATCAGGAGTGAAAATGGCACAGAATTCAAGAACACTAACCTTGACACTTATCTTGATACGTTGGGCATCACACATGAGCTCTCCGCTCCATACATACCTCAGCAGAATGGCGTCATGGAGCGCAAGAACAGAACCCTCATTGAGATGGCACGCATGATGCTTGATGAGTACAAGACTCCAAGAAAGTTCTAGCCTGAAGCCATTGATACTGCTTGCCACATCATCAACAGAGTTTATCTTTATAAGTTCTTCAAGAAGACATCCTATGAACTCCTGACTGGTAAGAAGGCAAACGTTAGCTATTTCAAAGTCTTCGGTGCCAGGTGCTGGATCAAGGATCCACATCACACTTCAAAATTTGCACCGAAAGCACATGAAGGTTTTATGCTTGGTTACGGAAAGGATTCGCACACCTACAGAGTCTTCAACCTTTCACTATAAAGTGACTGAAACTCTAGATGTGCGGTTCGATGAGACTAACGGCTCGCAAAGAGAGCACCTGCCAAATGTGCTAGATGAAGCTTCTCCTAGTGAATCTATCAAGCAAATGGGTGCTGGAGAAATCATACCCACCGAGGAACAGGTTGAAGAGGAAATCATCATTTTATCACCATATCAACATGAAGGCAATGCTTGATACGTCCATTTTGCACCATGTTTTCTTACTATTATTTAGGATATTTTTATCCTTAATAATGCTTTTTGGAGTAATTCTAATGCCTTTTCTCTCATAATTTGCAAGGAACACACAAAGAGGGAGAATTCTGGCAGCTGGAAATCTGGACCTGGAAAAGCTACGTCAGGCCACCTATTCTGCACAACTCCAAACAAGCTGAAACTTCACAGAGACTTTTTATGGATTATTTAAGAATTATTGGAGCAAATATCCACCAGAGGGGGCCACCAGGTGGGCACAACCCACCTGGGCGCGCCAGGGCCCCCAGGCGCGCCCTGGTGGGTTGTGGCCTCCTCGGCCCACCTTCGGTGCCCATCTTCTGGTATATAAGTCATTTTTACCTGAAAAAAATAAGGAGAAGGCTTTCGGGATGGAGCGCCGCCACCTCGAGGCGGTACTTGGGCAGGAGCGCTTTTGCCCTCCGGCGGGGTGATTCCACCGAGGGGACTTCCCTCCCGGAGGGGGAAATCATCGTCATCATCATCGCCAACAACTCTCCCATCTTGGGGAGGGCAATCTCCATCAACACCTTCAACAGCACCATCTCATCTCAAACCCTAGTTCATTTCTTGTATTCAATCTTGTTACCGGAACTACAGATTGGTGCTTGTGGTTGACTAGTAGTGTTGATTACATCTTGTAGTTGATTACTATATGGTTTATTTGGTGGAAGATTATATGTTCAGATCCATTATGCTATTTAATACTCCTCTGATCCTGAACATGTTTATCATTTGTGAGTAGTTACTTTTGTTCTTGAGGTCACGGGAGAAATCATGTTGCAAGTAATCATGTGAACTTGATATGTGTTCGATATTTTGATAGTATGTATGTTGTGATTCCCTTAGTGGTGTCATGTGAACGTCGACTACATGACACTTTACCATATTTGGGCCTAAGGGAATCCATTGTGAAGTAGAAATTAGAGGATGGGTTGCGAGAGTGACAGAAGCTTAAACCCCAGATTATGCGATATTCCGTAAGGGGCCGATTGGATCCAAAAGTTTAATGCTATGGTTAGAATTTATTCTTAATACTTTTATCGTAGTTGCGGATGCTTGCGGGAGGGTTAATCATAAGTAGGAGGTTTGTTCAAGTAAGAACAGCACCTAAGCACCGGTCCACCCACATATCAAATTATCAAAGTAGTGAACGCAAATCAAACCAACATGATGAAAGTGACAAGATGAAATTCGCGTGTACCCTCAAGAACACTTTGCTTATCATAAGAGACCGTTTTGGCCTCTCCTTTGCCTCAAAAGGATTGGGCTACCTTGCTGCATACTTGTTACTATTATCGTTACTTGCTCGTTACAAATTATCTTGCTATCAAACTACCCGCTACTTACAATTTCAGCACTTGCATATGTTACCTTACTGAAAACTACTTGTCATTTCCTTTTGCTCCTCGTTGCGTTCGACACTCTTACTTATCGAAAAGAGCTACAATTGATCCCCTATACATGTGGGTCATCAAGGCTATTTTCTGGCACCGTTGCCGGGGAGTGAAGCGTCTTTGGTAAGTGGAAGTTGGTAAGGGAACATTTATATAGTGTGCTGAAATTTATTGTCACTTGTTACTATGGAAAACAATCCTTTGAGGGGTTTGTTCGAGGTATCTTCAGCTCGTCCGGAACCACAATTAGTTACCCCTCAACCTACTGCACCTACTGAAAATATTGAATATGAAATTCCTTCGGGTATGATAGAACAACTGCTAGCTAATCCTTATGCAGGAGATGGAACCGAACATCCTGATATGCACTTGATATATGTGGAACAAATTTGTGGATTGTTTAAGCTTGCGGGTTTACCCGGAGATGAGGTGATGAAAAAGTTTTTCCCTTTATCTTTGATGGGAAAAGTATTGGCATGGTATAGGCTATGCGATGATATTGGATCATGGAATTGGAATCGTTTGAAATTGGATTTCCACCAAAAATTTATCCTATGCATCTAGTTCATTGTGATTGGAATTATATAATAATTTTTGGCCTCGTGAAGGAGGAAGTATCGCTCTATCTTGGGGAGGCTTAAGTCAATGTTATATTCATGCCCCAATCATGAGCTCTCAAGAGAAATTATTATCCAGAATTTTTATGCTCGACTTTCTCGTAATGATCAAACCATGCTTGATACCTCTTGTGCTGGTTCTTTTATGAAGAAGACTATTGAATTCCGGTGGGATCTTTTGGAAAGAATTAAACGCAACGCTAAAGATTGGGAACTTGATGAAGGTAAAGAGTCAGGTATTAAACTTAAGTATGATTGTGTTAAATCTTTTATGAATACCGATGGTTTTCAAAAGTTTAGCACTAAATATGGGCTTGACTCTGAGATAGTAGTCTCCTTTTGTGAATCATTTGCTACTCATGTTGAACTCCCCAAAGAGAAGTGGTTTAAATATCACCCACCTATGAAAGAAGAAATTAAGGAACCAGTACCAGTTAAAGAAGAAACTATACTTTATAATGTTGATCCAGTTGTTCCTTCTGCTTATATAGAGAAACCACCTTTCCCTGTTAGGATAAAGGAACATGCTAAAGTTTCAACTATGGTTAACAAAAGCTATATTAGAACACCTAAACCTGATGAACAAATTAAAGTAGAACCTAGCATTGCTATGGTTAAAGATCTCTTGGAAGAAGATATGGATGGGCATGTTATTTACTTCTGTGAAGAAGCTGCTAGAATTGCTAAACCTGATAGAAAAGACAAACATAGACCTATTGTTGGCATGCCTGTTATTTCAGTTAAAATAGGAGATCACTATTATCATGGTTTATGTGACATGGGTGCCAGTGTGAGTGCTATTCCTTACACTTTATATCAAGAAATTATGAAAGACATAGCACCTGCTGAGATAGAAGAAATAGATGTTACTATTAAACTTGCTAATAGAGACACTATATCACAAATTGGGATTGTTAGAGATGTTGAAGTCTTGTGTGGGAAAATAAAATACCCTACTGATTTTCTTGTTCTTGGTTCCCCACAAGATGACTTTTGCCCCATTATCTTTGGTAGACCTTTCTTGCACACAGTTAATGCTAAGATAGATTGTAAGAAACAAACTGTCGGTGTTAGCTTTGGTGATGAGTCTCATGAGTTTAATTTTTCCAAGTTTAGTAGAAATCTTCATGAAAAAGAATTGCCTAGTAAGGATGAATTAATTGGTCTTGCTTCTATTGTTGTACCACCTACTGATCCTTTAGAACAATATTTGCTAGACCATGGAAATGATTTACTTTGAACAACGTCCTCTTCTTAAACACAATTTGCCTATTGAAACTTTAGGAGGTCCACCTCCACCTAAAGGAGATCCTGTGTTTGAATTAAAACAATTGCCAGACACTTTGAAATATGCTTTTCTTGATGAAAAGAAAATATATCCTGTTATTATCAGTGCTAACCTTTCAGAACATGAAGAAGAAAGATTATTGAAAGTTCTAAGGAAGAATTGAGCTGCTATTGGATATACTCTTGATGATTTAAAGGGCATTAGTCCCACTCTATGTCAGCACAAAATTAATATGGAACCTGATGCTAAACCCGTTGTTCATCACCAACGTCGGTTGAATCCGAAGATGAAAGAGGTGGTAAGAACGGAAATACTAAAACTTCTGGAAGTAGGTATAATCTATCCTATAGCTGATATTAGATGGGCAAGTCCTGTTCATTCTGTCCCTAAGAAAGGAGGTATAACTGTTGTTCCTAATGATAAGAATGAACTTATTCCACAAAGAATTGTTACAGGCAATAGAATGGTAATTGATTTTAGAAATTAAACAAAGCAACTAGAAAAGATCATTACCCTTTGCCTTTTATTGATCAAATGCTTGAAAGATTATCTAAGCACACACACTTTTGCTTCCTTGATGGATATTCTGGTTTTTCACAAATACCTGTTTCTCAACCTGATCAAGAAAAAACCACTTTTACTTGTCCTTTTGGAACCTATGCTTATAGACATATGCCGTTTAGTTTATGTAATGCACCTGCTACCTTTCAAATATGTATGCCTGCTATATTCTCTGACTTTTGTGAAAAGACTGTTGAGGCTTTTATGGATGACTTTTCCGTTTATGGGAAGTCTTTTGATGATTGTTTAAGCAATCTTGAACGAGTTTTGCGGAGATGTGAACAAAAAAATCTTGCCTTGAATTGGGAGAAGTGCCACTTTATGGTTAATGAAGGCATTGTATTGGGTCATAAAATCTCTTAAAGAGGTATTGAAGTGGATCAAGCTAAGGTTGATGCAATTGAGAAAATGCCATGTCCTAAGACATCAAAGGTATTTGTAGTTTCCTAGGTCATGCTGGTTTCTATACGAGATTTATCAAAGACTTTCTAAAATTTCTAGGCCTCTTACTAGTCTTCTGCAAAAGGATATTCCTTTTTTTTTTATGATGATCGTTTAGAAGCCTTTGAAACACTCAAGAAAGCCTTAATTTCTGCACCTATTGTTCAACCACCTGATTGGAACTTGCCTTTTGAAATTATGTGTGATGCTAGTGATTATGATGTTGGTGCTGTTCTAGGACAAAGAGTTGATAAGAAATTGAATGTTATTCATTATGCTAGTAAAACTCTAGACAGTGCTCAACGAAACTATGCTACTACTGAAAAAGAATTCTTAGCAGTGGTGTTTGCTTGTGATAAATTTAGACCTTATATTGTTGATTCCAAGGTAACTGTTCACACAGACCATGCTGCTATTAAATATCTTATGGAAAAGAAAGATGCTAAACCTAGACTTATTCGATGGGTTCTCTTGTTACAAGAATTTGATTTATATATCATTGATAGAAAAGGAGCTGAGAACCCCGTAGCTGATAATTTGTCTAGGCTTGAAAATGTGCTTGATGACCCACTACCTATTGATGATAGTTTCCTGATGAGCATTTAGCTGCAATAAATGTTACTAATAGTACTCCTTGGTATGCTGACTATGCTAATTACATTGTTGCTAAATATCTACCACCTAGCTTTACATACCAACAAAAGAAAAAATTCTTCTATGATTTAAGACATTACTTTTGGGATGACCCACATCTTTATAAAGAAGGAGTAGATGGTATTATTAGACTGTACCTGAGCATGAATAGGGACAAATCCTACGAAAATGTCACTCTGAGGCTTATGGAGGGCATCATGCTGGAGATAGAACTACTCATAAGGTATTGCAGTCTGGATTTTATTGGCCTACTCTCTTCAAGGATGCCCGTAAGTTTGTCTCATCTTGTGATGTATGTCAAAGAATAGGTAATATCGGTAAGCGTCAAGAAATGCCTATGAATTATTCACTTGTTGTTGAACCATTTGATGTTTGGGGATTTGATTACATGGGACATTTTCCTTCCTCTAATGGGTATACACATATTTTGGTTGCTGTTGATTATGTTACTAAATGGGTAGAAGCTATTCCAACCAGTAGTGTTGATCACAACACCTCTATTAAAATGCTTAAGGAAGTTATTTTCCCAAGGTTTGGAGTCCCTAGATATTTAATGACTCATGGTGGTTCACACTTTATTCATGGTGCTTTCCATCAAATGCTTGCCAAGTATGATGTTAACCATATAATTGCATCACCCTATCATCGTCAGTCTAGTGGTCAAGTTGAACTTAGCAATAGAGAAATAAAATTAAATTTGCAAAATACTGTCAATAGGCCCAGGAAGAATTGGTCTAAGAAATTAGATGATGCACTTTGGGCTTATAGGACAGCATATAAAAATCCTATTGGTATTGTTGGGGATATGACTATCAGGCATGACCCGCCAGGAGGGGCCGGGTCATCCTTATGATGATTCACCTCCATGAAGCCCAAGTGTGTGATAGCGGTTCATAGATAGGCTGAGTAGAGGGCCCAAGCCCAAAGGCGGCTTAAGGCCCACGGTTATAAACTGCCATGTATCTATGACTTGTATTGTAAGGCATATGTAATTGGTCTCCGAGCCGGACGCGTATATGAGCCATCCGGGACTCTGTAAACATAGGGCGTCAACCCGTGTATATAAGGGGATGACCCGGCGGCGACTTAGGGCAAGAAACAAGAGATCGAGAGCTAGGCAAGCGTATTCGCTCCCTGGTCATCGAAATCCTAGCAATACCACCTCAAACTAGATTAGGCCTTTACCTTCACCGCAAGGGGCGGAACCAGTATAAACTCCCCTGTGTCTTTTGTCCTATTTAACCCCTTCAATCTAACTTCGTCGCGATGGCTCCACGACTAAGTCCTCACACTAGGACATCTGACGTGACAATTCCACGACAGTTGGCGCCCACCGTGGGGCTATCACACGATGGTTTCAAGTTCTTAGAGGGCAACTTCAAAGGGCTCAAGGGATACGCCGTGGGCCACATGACCAAGAGTCGTCGCGGCAAGCTCTACATCGACGATGCAGGCTGGGGCCCCGAGGCCGGCTCAATTGAGTACGGGTACTTGGTCCCCTTTGGCGGAATTCACGTCTTCATTGGTAAAATCGGCGAGCCGGTCCCTGAGCCGGACATCTGCACCGACATCATCGAGACGGCTCAGTGTGCGAGACCCGCCTGAGTTCAGCCCGCCATGAAAGCCTTCGTGGGATTCATCCATGGAGCGGAATCTGAGGATAGATCGGTGTCTTGCGGTGAGACGGTCGTTTACTCTGATGGTGAATCATCCACCGGTGAGACCGAGTCATTGTACCAACTACAAGACGGCTGGCTTGGGGGCTGTTCCGATGGCGACACTACTCCGGACCCCTGTGAGCCGCCGAACCGGGTTGCGATCTTCATGGCCGGTACGCAGCCGGTGCCGCACTCACCGACTGCAGCAGCACTGATTTCCAAGTCAGCAGCTGCGACGGCTGCCGGGGCAGGAGGCCCTGTGCGCCCGCCGGCTCAAGTCTTAACTGACTTAGTGGATAAACTGACAGCGCTGGTAACAACAGTGGTTAACCCGGCGGATCAGGATTAGCACGATGCGGCGGTTGCGAAATTGCGTGATGAGATAGCACAGGCCGAGGAGGAGCTGAACGCAAAAAACGCGAGGATGGCTGAGGAGCGAGCCGCTTTGGATGCTCAGGCGCAGCGGATTCAGTCAGAGTCGTACCGGCTCATGCTAGACCAGAATGCCTCGAATGATGTCATGAGAAGGAGGCACCGGAGTCATCTGCCCCTGGTTTACGAGGCAAGGAATCTCTTTAACACGCCAGGGGCAGGAACCAGTAACCCGGCAGTGGTAAACCGGGCCAAGACACCCGGAACGGGCACGCCGGTTTAGCCACGAACGACGGACCCGCCTCGTCAGAGGAATAACCCGCCGCAGCACGTGCCAACACCACCGGGTCATTACTCTAAACCTTTGGATAACATGATCGCTGCAGTGTCACGATTGGCGTCTCTCCTGGTTGAAGGTGAATCTCCGACGGCGGTTGAAATACGGAGGGCTAGAGAGCTCCTTCAAACTGCTTTAGTTCAGTAGCAGGCGTATTCTTACAGTCGTGACAGGTTTCATTCCACCCCTCGCCCAAGCCGGAGTTATAGCAAGCATATGGATGAACCGGCTGTGTCAAGCAGTGCGCGAAACCATAACTCGCCGTGCGGGCATAACCTGGCGGGCGGCGGTGATGATGCTTAGAACATGGTGGATCAAGGTAGAGACCACCGAGAGGCCGAGTTAGAGGCGCAATATGCGGCCCGTCAACCTACTCCGATTAGTCCGACAACTACGGTGGAGCCAGGTGTAACCTTCAGGAATTTGGGCGTGCCGTGTTTAGTGCCGGCTCTACGCAATGAACGTCTGCCCAAGATTTCAAGGGTCCCCGTAAGGTGCCTAATTATACAGCCGATTTACCTCCCGAGGCATGGATCGAGAGATATGAGATGGCCATGGAGTTACTAGATGTCAGTGATGCGGCATGTGCTAAATATTTCCCCCTGATGTTGGAAGGGACGACCCGTACTTGGCTAAAGGGGCTCCCTGCCAACTCCGTCGGGTCATGGGCCGAGTTAAAAGCCCGATTTATCCAGAATTTCAAGGATACATGCAAGCAGTCCATGTCAATTGTGGATTTAGCCTCCTGTATCCAGGAGGAAGGTGAGTCAACAACCCATTGGATGCGCCGGGTCTCAACAATTCTACACTCGTCAGATCGCATTAATGCCGACTCAGCGGTGTTGATGCTGGAGAACAATTGCCGGTTCATACCCCTGAAGCAGAAGTTGGGACGGCTCAAATGCCACTGCAATGACATGGGGACGCTCATGGTGGCTCTGTTTAAGTATGCTGACTCTGATGGTACCAAGGACCCCGAGTCTGATGATGACAAGCCAAGAAAGGGAAAGAAGAGCAGCAACACCAAGGGGCAACAGCATAACCCGGCGAATCAAGGAGGCAACGGTAAGCGCAAGGCTGATAATAGTTTTGACTTGGTGGCTAACACCAATGCACAAAATAATGGTCAGCGCCGTAAGGGTAAACCGCCCCCACAGGCTGCAGGATCATGCATCAATCTTGAGCAGCAGTTAAATCAACCCCGCCCAAGGCACGGGACGCGAGAAAGGCCGTCTTCGCACCTCTGGAAAGATTGGTTTATTATGAAGGAGTTCAAAAATTCAAACTTTTACCAAGATGGTCATGGGCCGGGTGGCGGCTCAAGATCCGGCTTTCATGAACCGGGTTATCGTGGTGACGGCTCTAACTCCGGGTTCCAAGGAAATCAAGGTGGTCATGGCAACCAAGGTGGTTACAATCAACAGAATAATCAGGGGAATCAACAGCAGCAACAGTCTGGTTATCAGAGCAACCCGAAGCAGTTGAACTAGTGGACAGTATCATGTCTTTACCACTAGCTTATGTAAGCGCGACCAGAAGCTTCATAAGAGGGCAGTCAATGCCGTTGAGCCGGCGGTTCCCCATTACTTGCGTTGGTCTGAGCAGCCCATTGTATGGAGCCGGAAAGATCACCCGCCCCGGGTTGACAATCCGGGCCACTTGGCTCTAGTAGTTGCACCTCAGGTTGGAGGATATAAGTTCACCAAGGTACTCATGGATGGAGGGAGCAGCATCAATATCCATTATTATGAAACCTTCCGCCGCATGGGGTTGACTAATAAAAACCTTAAGCCGTCAAACACCGTTTCCATGGCGTGGTGCCTGGTAAGTCGGCTTATCCGGTTGGTGAGATAGATATGGGCTTTTGGAGATGATCATGACTGTAGGTCAGAGACATTGACTTTTGAAGTGGTGAAAATCCAAAGCCCATATCATGCTCTGTTTGGACGGCCGGCTTACGCCAAGTTCATGGCACGACCTTGTTATGTGTATCTGCAGCTTAAGATGCTGGGTCACAAGGGAACCATCACGGTGCATGGGAGCCGGAGGATAGCCTTGGAGTGTGAGGAAGGAGACGCTGCTTATGCCGAGTGTGTTTGCGCAACGAAGGAGCTGAAATTTTACAAAGATAATGTTGACCCGGCAGACATGACGTCTCTGAAGAAGCCAACCATAGAGCAGGATCCTTCGCTCAAATTTAAGTCGGCTGATGATACTAAGATGGTTGATTTTATTCCTGGTGATTCATCGAAACAGTTCAGTATCAGTGCCAATCTGGATCGGAAATAGGAAAGCGCGCTCATCGAGTTCATCCGTGAGAACCGGGACATCTTTGCATGGAAACCTTCAGACATGCCGGGTGTACCGAGGGAACTCGCTGAGCACACTCTTAATATTGATCCAAAATTTAAGCCGGTCAAACAGATTCTTCGTCGATTCAATGAGGAGAGGCAGAAGGCCATTGGAGAGGAAGTGGCCCGGCTCTTGGCAGCTTGGTTTATCGTTGAGATTTTCCATCCTGAATGGTTGGCTAACCCGGTGCTGGTACTCAAGAGGAATGGCACTTGGCGGATGTGTGTGGATTACACGGATTTGAACAAGGCTTGTCCGGCTGATCCTTTTGCTCTCCCTCGTATTGATCAAATCATTGATGCTACGGCGGGTTGTGAGCGTCTGAGTTTTTTGGATGCTTATTCTGGTTATCATCAGATCAAGATGGCAGTTAAGGACCAGGAGAAGACAGCTTTCATTACTTCGTTTGGAGCCTTCTGCTATGTGTCTATGCCTTTTGGGCTCAAGAGTGCCCAGGCGACTTATCAGCGGTGTGTGCAAAATTGCCTTCACAATCAGATCGGGCGCAATGTTCATGCTTATGTCGATGACATTGTGGTGAAGTCAAGAAAGCAGGAGACCCTGATTGATGATTTGAAAGAGACATTTGATAATCTCCGGGTCTACAAGATGATGCTTAATCTGTCTAAATGTGTCTTTGGTGTGCCTACAGGCAAGCTCTTGGGTTTTTTGGTTTCTAACAGAGGCATTGAAGCTAACCCGAAGAAAATCAAAGCTATCAATTCATTGGCTAAGCCGATGTGCATTAATGATGTTCAGCACTTGGCGGGTCGTATTGCCGCTTTGAGCCGGTTCATAAGCCGGCTGGGTGAGAAGGCTATCCCCCTCTATCAAATGGTGAAGAAGACAGATCATTTTGTTTGGAGTGATGCGGCTAACCAAGCATTTGAGGATCTGAAGAAATAGTTGGCTGAGCCGCCCGTGCTTGCTGCCCCTGTTGATAAGGAGCCTTTGTTTTTATACGTGGCTGCTAACAACCGGGCCGTCGGTGTGGCCATAGTGGTAGAAAGGAAGGAGGCAGGCAAGGAATACCCGGTTCAACGGCCGGTTTATTTATATCAGTGTGGTGCTCATTGAGTCCAAGCAGAGATACCCACATTGGCAGAATCTTGTGTATGGAGTTTTCATGGCAAGACGGAAGCTTAAGAAATATTTTCAGGGTCATCCCATCACTATGGTTAGTTCTGCTCGTTTGGGGGATATCAACCAAAACAGGGAAGCAACTGGCCAGGTTGCTAAATGGGCAATTGAGCTTGGACCTCACGGATTAAAATATGTGCCTCGCATGGCTATCAAGTCTCAAGCGTTTGTGGATTTCATCAATGATAGGACAGAGTTACAGGCACCAGAGGAAAAGCCGGATAGCACGTATTGGACTATTCACTTTGACAGGTCTAGGCAACTGGAGGGCTTGTTGGCTGGAGTTTTCTTGACTGCCCCACGAGGTGATAAATTTTCCTATGTCCTCTGATTAATGTTCCCTTGTACTAACAATGCAGCGGAGTATGAGGCCCTGCTCCATGGTCTTCGGATGGCTAAGGATATGAATTTAAGCCGGGTGAGATCCTTTGGCGATTCAGATCTAGTGGCCCAACAGGTCTTTGGTACTTAGGATTCAAAGGATCCGCTTATGGTGGCTTATCGTTGAGAGGTTGATGCCATTGCAGGTCACTTCAAGGGTTACCAAGTTGAACACATCGATCGAAGGAAGAATGAGGCGGCTGATAATTTAAGCCGGCTAGGCTCTCAGCGTAAGCCGGTGCCACCGAATATGTTCTTGGATGTATTACTCAATCCTTCGGTCAAATTGCCTACGGAGGAGGACCTTGCTATTCCTGACCCGGAGGCACAACTGGTGGAGGCTCTTCATGCTATTCCAGATTGGACAGTGCCCTATTTAGCTTACATGACCCGGGGTGAGTTACCTGAGGATGAGATCTCGGCCAGGCAGATAACCCGTTGGTCTAAGTTAATGACAATTGTCAATGGGGAGTTGCACCATTGCAGTGCTACAGGAGCGTTTCAGCGTTGTGTTTCTCCTGAAGAAGGCGGTGAGGTTTTGCGTGAAATCCACGAAGGAGATTGTGGTCATCATGCTGGCTCTAAATCCCTGGTGGCCAAGGCTTTTCGTCACGGGTTTTATTGGCTGACGGCTCATGTTGATGCTGAGGACTTGGTCAAAAAATGTGATGGTTGTCAGAAGTTTTCACGTCGAGCTCATGTTCCGGCTCAGGAGCTGAGGATGATCCCAATCACTTGGCCATTTGCAACATGGGGGCTTGACATGGTTGGACCTTTCAAGAGGTCCAAGGATAAGAAGACCCACCTCTTGGTGGCGGTTGATAAATTCACAAAGTGGGTCGAGGCAGAGCCGGTGAGCAAGTGTGATGCAGCCACGGCGGTTCAATTCATGAAGGTGATCTTCCGCTTTGGCTTTCCACACAGCATTATAACAGATAATGGCACTAATCTCTCCAAGGGTGCTATGAAAGAATTTTTTCAACGTGAGCATATCCTGCTTGATATATCATCAGTGGCTCACCCCCAGTCTAATGCTCAAGCGGAGAGAGCCAATCAAGAGATCTTGAGAGGTATCAAGCCCCGGCTTATGGTTCCTTTACAGCGAACGCCGGGTTGTTGGGTGGAGGAGTTGCCTTCTGTATTATGGATCATTAATACTACCCCCAACTGGTCTACAGGTTATACACCTTTTTTCATGGTCTACGGAGCAGAGGCGGTTCTCCCTAGTGACATCCGTCACGACTCACCTCGGGTGGCAGCTTATGTTGAAGCTGACAATGAAAAAGCACGCCAGGAAGCACTTGACCTGTTAGATGAGGAGCGTGACATCGCAGCGGCTCGTTCAGCGATTTACCAGCAAGATCTGTGCCGTTACCACAGCCGCCGGGTTAAAACCAGAAGTTTCCAAGAAGGCGATCTAGTGCTCCGACTCATCCAGGATCAGACTGATATGCACAAGTTATCCCCACCTTGGGAAGGACCCTTTGTGGTCAGCAAGAATCTGAACAACGGGTCATACTACCTTATCGATGTTCGAGAGCACAAAGATTCACGTAAATCGGAGGACGAGACCCACCGGCCGTGGAATATTGCTCATCTTCGGCCTTATTACACCTAAGCCATAGGCTCCTCTGATGTACATATTATAATAATGTATATATTAGGATCAATATAATAAAGTCGGCATGCCTGTCAAAGCAGAGCCTCTGTCGTTTTCTCTTTAAATCATGAGTTTTTTGGTCACTCGGGGACTTCTACTTTATAGAGCAAAGTTATGATTACCCTTTGATCCAACTTATAGGCCACAAAAAAACATTTGGGGGCTTGCTACCCAGGTTAAAGGGACCAAAGAGAGTATGTTGCAAAAGCACAACTCAAACACAGGTGCCCATTGAGCATAGCTCGGAAATATTGCTTGGGGGCTCTTTTGTTCTAAGGAACAAGAATTGCTATAACCCTTGTGATAGGCTTAAAAGCCAGGCTTGGAAGCCAGGTGTATTCACCTAAAACCCTGCGTTATCTTGCCTGTATGCCAGATGCTTCTCCATCAGGTAAACTTGATTGACCTGGCGAACTCTTAGCAGTCAATCTTTTCAACAAGACCCTAAACTGGTTAAGGTTAAAACGTCGGTTTCTCATGTGAGGGCACGGCTTACGGTTAGCAAGGAGAAGCTCAGGCTGATAAAGCCGCCTTCCTTGAAACTTGGATAAATCGGCCTGTGATGCATGATGCTACTCTGACCCCGCGTACTCATGATAAGTCTATCTTTAAATAAGAACTGAACTTATCCGAGTTAAAATGTTGATTGGGTAATGTGAGTGCCGGCTCACGGAAAGCGCGTACCTTCCAGTGGCTAATGCTAGTTTCATTGAAGAAGATATTTTGGCTTGGCGGCCTATGAAAGACTTGGATTTTTTTCTGTTGATTTGATTTGAACGTCTTTTTGCATTTTTCTCTTGTGACATAGTAATACATGGTTGAAAATCAATAAGGCTTATAATGCCTTATGAGTCATATATGACATTAACCGGTGTTCATTAACCCGGCATGGTTGTTGACTATAAGTCGCCAGTATAAACTAACATGATATCCGGTGTTTTTTAACCCGGACTTGTTTTTAAGCCGGCAATATATACTTACAAGTGCTCAAATTTTGGGTTATCACCCTTATTTCACTAGTTCGATAAACCGACAATGTGATCAAATATCACAGGTATGCTATATGCTCAAATATATGGTTATTCCTAAGTCCAGCTTTGGTTATAACTTATGATTATTTTCTATATCTATTGGGCAAACCTACGGTAAACCATGGGACACTCGTGATCTATTTTTGTATACAGGAACAGATTCAAAAAGCTGATATTATAAACATCAGTGGCAGCTATTCAATTAGCAGTTTCATGCAAAGAGGAACGTGCTCGATGGTACGACAGATTCAAAAGTTTTACTACTCTATTACAAGCCTCCACAGGCTAAATGAGACCAAAGTGTTTTCAAAAGCTCAAGTGCTTACAGCCGCCCGGCGGTTCAGTCTTCTTGGATTTGTTGCTCGGAGTCTTCGGCGTCATCCTTTGCCGGCTCTTCGTCTTCTTCCGCTGGCTGAAAAGTTGGTGATGACCAATCAATACCATATAAAGCTTCAAATTTAGCGTCATCATCTATAAGCTCAGACAGATCAACTTCAGGAGCAAAGGTGTGCTTACGGATTGGTGGGATTAAGTCCATCACTCTGTAAGCCGGAGTTGGCATCTTCTTATGCTCCCGGTCATAAGCCGGATGGTACTTGGAGAGGTCCGAGTCATTAGCAATCATTGTGGCCATTGGAGGAATTTCTTTTACACAGGCTGTGAAGTCCTTCTGATCGAAAGGAGTACCATCTTCTTTCAAACTTGGGTAACCGGTAGCTACCTCAGACGGGTCAAACTCTGGTACCCATGCCTTGACCCGACTCAAAGCTGTCACGGCGCCGGCTCTTGCAGATGATCGCTTTATTTCATCAAACCTAACATGCAGCACAGAGAGTTTCTTCAGAACATCTAACAGCGTAGTTGGTGCTTGACCTGTTGGTGAAATAGAGGCTAGGGCACGTTGAGTCCCAGTGTACAGCTGCTCAACAAGTATATAGACAGCTTTAAGCTTCATAAGCATGTCTTGATTGAGATTGCTGCTTCTGGGACCTGAGTATATTGCAGAATGATTAAATGGAAGGTTAGATGATCAAAATAATGATTCATTTCTGATGATTGATAAGGCGACTCACCAAAGATAGCTGAAACCATCTAATTCACACGGCTTTTTAAACCGGTAAGCTCAGTGGTCACTTCTTGAAGCGCTGCCTCTGCCTTCTCAACATGTTGGGTCAAAGCCGTCTTTTCATCCGCCCAGGTCTTTTTCTCAGCTTCAAAGCTGGTTTTCAGTTTTTCCGATTTAGACACACTGAACTGAAATTTTGACTCTGCCTTCCGGGTCTTATTTTCCTGAGTCACCAGCCGGGTCTTTGCATCATTCAACTGTCCTTCTAGTTCAGCAGTGGTAGCCTGTACAAAGTATGGAGTTATCAACATTTATATCAAGCTTACAAGATTACAAGTCTCAAGTATTTTGCCAGCAACAACACTTGACACTTGGGTGCTAATGTCTATCAACCAAAAAAATTCAAGACAACGACTCTCATGCATTAAGTCCCAAATACTTTGCAAGCAAGACTACTTGGCACTTGGGGGCTAATGCATACCGTTTGTTTTTTCTTCATCATGAGACGGAAGTGATATAACAATCCCAACCGACTCATGGGGGCTAGGCAGCCAAGATCTTTCTTTTTATCACAAGAAAACTAGGACCAGCTCATTCCCGTTGATTAAACCGGCCCTTGGGGGCTACACACGGAAAACTCAATTTGTACAAGCATCCGGTTTACATTTAAACCGGCCAAGGAGGGTTTCTAGGACAGCAGTTATGGATTTTTCTAAAGTCTACAATCTATTCAGTCTGGTCATAGCCAGTAGACTTGGGGGCTGGCAGGATATGTATACAAATTACTTAAAGCTGGAAGTCATACCTCATATTTTTGGTGCATCTGCTTCACCATATCAATTTCGAGGTCGCGGCTGGAGTGGACCTGGTTGAGATAGCCGGAGGGGATCTCATTACTGCTCAGTTGGGTGTAATGAGAAATGTCAAACTTCTATTTCCGCCTCTCAGTGACTTCTCGCTTGGCAGTATGTTTTGCTAGAGCTATTGGATTTCCCGGCTCTACAAAGCCCGTGCCAGTAATCAACACATCATCATCTTGAGGCTCTGACGGCTTAGAAGAACCCGAGGGGGCAGAAGTTGAAGGATTAATAGCAGTGCCACCAATGCTAAGATCTGGAATCTCAGGAGGGGTGACAGTGACAGGTTCTTCCGGGTATTTATCGGAATCCTCAGGGACAGAGACTTGTTGTTCGGGCTCAGTGATTTCAGGTGTTTCTGTTGGCTTGATCAATTTAGCCTTCTTGTTCGGCTTTGCTTGGCCGCTACAGAGGTTATGATAAGTCAGTATTAACATAAGAATATATGAAGTTATAGAGTAAAGCTAGTTGTTGTTACCCAGGGGCAGTCTTGAAAGCCGACATTTCAGTTTGTGATGAGCCGTCAGAAGAAGAATGAGCAAGTTCCTGGTCAATGATCATTAAAAGAGTTAAGTGACAAATAAGTAAGACCCGTCAGCAGATGAGGAAGGATTTTTCTAAATATTGAAGATTGACATGAACAAGTTCAAATAAACCCGGGGCCTAATGTTGGGGATATGACTATTAGGCATGACCCGCCAGGAGGGGCCGGGTCATCCTTATGACGATTCACCTCCATGAAGCCCAAGCGTATGATAGCGGTTCATAGATAGGCTGAGTCGAGGGCCCAAGCCCAAAGGCGGCTTAAGGCCCACGGTTATAAACCGCCATGTATCTATGACTTGTATTGTAAGGCATATGTAATTGGTCTCCGAGCCGGACATGTATATGAGCCGACCGGGACTCTCTAGACCGCAGTGCATCAACCTGTGTATATAAGGGGACGACCCGGCGGTGGCTTAGGGCAAGAAACAAGAGATCGAGAGCTAGGCAAGCGTATTCGCTCCGTGCTCATCGAAATCCTAGCAATACCACCTCAAATTAGGTTAGGCCTTTACCTTCACCGCAAGGGGCCGAACCAGTATAAACTCCTCGTGTCTTTTGTCCTGTTTAACCCATTTAAGCTAACTTTGTCACGATGGCTCCATGACTAAGTCCTCACACTAGGACATCTGACGTGACAGTTCCACGACAGGTATGTCTCCTTATAAAATGGTTTATGGAAAAGCTTGTCATTTGCCTCATGAGTTAGAACATAAAGCATATTGGGCAGTCAAAGAGCTCAACTATGATTTCAAACTTGCTGGTGAAAAGAGGTTATTTGATGTTAGCTCATTAGATGAATGGAGAACCCAAGCTTATGAAAATGTAAAGTTATTCAAAGAAAAAGTTAAAAGATGGCATGACAAAATAATCCAAAAGCGTGAGTTTAAAGTCGCAGAATATGTTCTTTTGTACAACTCTCATTTTAGATTCTTTGCAGGAAAACTCCTCTCAAAATGGGAAGGCCCATATGCCATCGAGGAGGTTTACCGATCTGGAGACATTAAAATAAGTAATTCCGAAGGTACTAACCTGAAGGTTGTTAATGGGCTACGAATAAAGCATTGTATCTCAGGTACGCCTAGTAATGTTGAAAGTAATATTATCCAAACTTTGACACCGGAAGAACACATAAAAGAGTCCTTCCGGAACACTCCAAAATCATGAAAATAAGGAGGTACGTGATACGGTAAGTAAATGGACTCCGAAAAATCCGCAAAAATATTTTTTATTAGTTTTGAAATATTTTAGAATTCTGGAAAGAAAGAAACTACCAGGAAGCGTCCCCTAGTGGGCACAAGACACCAGGGCACTCCAGGCTTGCCTGGCGTGCCCAGGTGGGTTGTGCCCACCTGGGACACCTTCCGTACTCCGTTTTTCTTCCATGTACTTGTCCTCCAAGATAAAAAAATCTATATATACTTCCCGAACCTGTTAATCACCGTATCGCAAAGAAATCCTCTGTTGTCTTTTCTTGCTGTTTTTTGCGTTGATTTGAAAATATGTCATCTCAAGACTCTGAGGGAGAGAGCTATGTTGCTGATCTCATCACAAACCCCAAGTCCTATGGGGATGAGAAGCACTATAGCTGGTCCTCCGAAGAAGAAGAAGATGAATCAATTCCTTCCAGTTCAAAAACGAAAGCATGGAGGCGTTATGCAAGAGGATAATAAAACATGAGATAGATAATTGCGAGTTGATGGTGGAGAATTTTACTCTCCGTCAGAAGCTGGAGGAAGCAAAGGGAAAACCCTCTACCTTGTCACCACCACCATTATCTGCTTCTTCACCACCACCATCTTCTTCACCACCAAAGGAGAACTAAGTATCGGGTATGGGCACTCCCCTTGGCTTCCGCCAAGCTTGGGGGAGGTGCCCCGGTATCGTATCATCCCACTACCTTTTTGCTTTTACTTATGTTAGTTCGATCTTTTTGCTTTAGATGAAATAAAGTTAGTTCGATCCTTTCTTCTTTGAAAGTTTGCTTAGTGATCAATCATTGTAATCGTGTGCAAGTTATATAATAAAGTTAGTTTGATTTCTTTCTTTCTCTGCTTTCATGTTGCAAATAAAAAAAGAAAAAGAGAAAGGAAATAAATCAATAAGATCATATACTAATCCTATGGTAGGTGATATCACCACATAAGGAAAAGTATAAGTAGGAAATTTTATTAGAGATTGAAAAACATAGCATTAGTTAAAGATGCAACTCATGAAAGAATTAATAAGGGAAGAGAAGATTCACATATAAATATACCATCCTAGAAATCTTTTGTGATTGTGAGCCCTCATCAAAATATTATATGCCAAAATTGTTGACATTGGACAAGGAAGACAACTTAATGGTTTATGTTTGTTTATATTCACATAGAAGTCATATTGTCATAGATCCTTTAACATGTGATGCTTGGCCCCTATCTTTGCTAGCCAAAAAATCCGCACTAAGTAGAGATACTACTTATGCATCCAAAACCCTTAAACCCAAATCTTTTTCGAGTGTCCACCATACCTACCTAGGGATTGAGCAAGATCCCTCAAGTAAGTTGTCATCGGTGCAAAAAGGCAATAAAAATTGCTTCTAAAAGTGTAATATGATTTAGTGTAAGAGAAAATTGAGCGTTGTACGAACTTGGATGACAAAGAATAAAACCGACATGCTGCATAATAAAGGTTGTCATCTTAAGGGGCAATATAACATGATGTTCTCTTGCACTAAGGGATTGAGCATACAAACAAATAAGCGCATGGCAACCTCTACTTCCCTCTGCGAAGGGCCTATATTTTACTTTTATGTATTTAATTTTATGCAAAGAGTCAAAGTTTTCTTTATATTCCTTTTTTATTTTCTCCTTTGGCAAGCATCATGTGGTGAGGAAAGATCTAGGCACATATGTCCAGTTGAATATAGATAGCATCAGATATTATTGTTGACATCACCCTTGAGGAGAGTATGTTGGGAGGCGAAACTATAAGCCCCTATCTTTCTATGTGTCCGATTGAAAAGTTTTGCTCATGGGTACAAGGTGAGTGTTAGCAATCATAGAATACTATATGATGGTTGAGTATGTGGACTTGCCTAAAGGCTCCGACATGTGACTCTTCCTGAAAAGATGATGAATTGTAGTTGGAAAGTTGACTGAGAACATAGTTTGTTGGTTTCTAATAGAGTTTTTGCTTTATACTTCGATTGTGTGATGAACTATTACTTATTCATGAGAAGTATATGATGAAAGTTTTATGATAAAAGTCCTATGTCTAATTTTGTTTATAATAATCAACATGATGCTTCTATGTCCGTATTTTGTTTTTATCGACACCTCTCTCTCAAAGCATGTGGACATGTTTTTCAATTTCGGTTTTCGCTTGAGGACAAGCGAGGTCTAAGCTTGGGGAGTTGATATGTCCATTTTGCATCATGTTTTATTACTATTATTTATGATGTTTTTATCCTTAATAATGCTTTTTGGAGTAATTCTAATGCCTTTCCTCTCATAATTTGCAAGGAACACACAAAGAGGGAGAATTCTGGCAGCTGGAAATCTGGACCTGGAAAAGCTACGTCAGGCCACCTATTCTGCACAACTCGAAACAAGTTGAAACTTCATGGAGATTTTTTATGGATTATTTAAGAATTATTGGAGTAAATAACCACCAGAGGGGGGCCACTAGGTGGGCACAACCCACCTGGGCGCACCAGGGCCCCCAGGCGCGCCCTGGTGGATTGTGGCTTCCTCGGCCCACCTCCGGTGCCCATCTTCTGTTATATAAGTCATTTTTACCAAGAAAAAAAATAAGGAGAAGGCTTTCGGGACGCAGCGCCGCCGTCTCGAGGCGGAATTTGGGCAGGAGCACTTTTGCCCTCCGGTGGAGCGATTCCGCCAGGGGAACTTCCCTCCCGGAGGGGGAAATCATCGTCATCATCATCGCCAACAACTCTCCCATCTTGGGGAGGGCAATCTCCATCAACATCTTCAATAGCACCATCTCATCTCAAACCGTAGTTCATCTCTTGTATTCAATCTTGTTACCGGAACTATAGATTGGTGCTTGTGGGTGACTAGTAGTGTTGATTACATGTTGTAGTTGATTACTATATGGTTTATTTGGTGGAAGATTATATGTTCAGATCCATTACGCTATTTAATACTCCTCTGATCATGAACATGTTTATCATTTGTGAGTAGTTACTTTTGTTCTTGAGGTCACGGGAGAAATCATGTTGCACATAATCATGTGAACTTGATATGTGTTCGATATTTTGATAGTATGTATGTTGCGATTCCCTTAGTGGTGTCATGTGAATGTCGACTACATGACACTTCACCATATTTGGGCCTAAGGGAAAGCATTGTGGAGTAGCAATTAGATGATGGGTTGCGAGAGTGACAGAAGCTTAAATCCCAATTTATGCGATATTCCGTAAGGGACCGATTGGATCCAAAAGTTTAATGCTATGGTTAGAATTTATTCTTAATACTTTTCTCGTAGTTGTGGATGCTTGCGGGAGGGTTAATCATAAGTAGGAGGTTTGTTCAAGTAATAACAGCACCTAAGCACCGGTCCACCCACATATCAAATTATCAAAGTAGTGAACACAAATCAAACCAACATGATGAAAGTGACTAGATGAAATTCCCGTGTACCCTCAAGAACGCTTTGCTTATCATAAGAGACCGTTTTGGCCTGTCCTTTGGCTCAAAAGGATGGGGACACCTTGCTTCATACTTGTTACTATTATCGTTACTTGCTCGTTACAAATTATCTTGCTATCAAACTACCTAGTACTTACAATTTCAGCACTTGCAGACATTACCTTACTGTAAACTACTTGTCATTTCCTTCTGCTTCTCGTTGGGTTCAACACTCTTACTTATCGAAAAGAGCTACAATTGATCCCCTATAATTGTGGGTCATCAATGCTCAGTCCGAAGACAATGCTGAAGCTGAAGATCACAATCAACAAGAGCAAAGTTTTTGCCCAGCTCATCCTCGCGTGGCCAATGAAGTTCAGATTGAGAAGATCATCGATAGTATCAATGCACCTGGTCCTCTCACTCAATCTAGAGAAACATGGCTAGCAAACTTCTGTGGGCACTTTGCATTTGTCTCTATATCTAAACCCAAGAATGTTGATGAAGCCTTCATGGAACTTGAGTGGATTCAAGCTATGCAAGAAGAGCTTCAACAATTTGAGCTGAACAATGTGTGGGAGCTAGTGAAACGTCCCGATCTTTGCAAGCACAATATTATTGGCACCAAATGGATCTATCGCAACAAGCAAGATGAGCATGGTCAAGTTGTCAGAAACAAAGCTCATCTCGTTGCCCAAGGTTACACACAAGTGGAAGGGATTGACTTTGATGAAACCTTTGCTCTTGTGGCTAGGCTTGAAGCCATTCCTATACTGCTAGCCTATGCCAACCACAACAACATTATTCTGTACCAAATGGATGTGAAGAGTGCCTTCCTCAACGGCAAAATTGAAGAAGAAGTATATGTAGCTCAACCTCCTGGTTTTGAAGATCCAAAGCGTCCTGATATGGTCTACAAACTCAACAAGGCACTGTATGGCCTCAAACAAGCTCCTCGCACTTGGTATGACACACTCCAAGACTTCCTGAAGAGCAAAGGCTTCAAACCTGGTTCTCTGGATCCTACTCTATTCATGAAGACATATGATGGAGAGCTGTTTGTATGTCATATCTATGTGGATGACATTATCTTCGGCTGCACCAATAAGAGATATAGTGACGAGTTTGGACATATGATGCAAGTGCAATATCAGATGTCCATGATGAGAGAGCTGAAATTTTTTATTGTCTTCAAATCCATCAACAGAGAAATGGCATCTTCATATCACAAGAAAAATACCTCAAAGATTGCCTGAAGAAGTTTGGAATGCAAGACCGCAAAGGGTACACGACGCCAATGCCAACCAAAGAGGCCCCGACGACAATGGTAAAGAGTTTGATCAAAAGGTATATCTCTCCATGATTGGTTCTTTATTGTATTTATGTGCATCTAGGCCAGATATAATGCTTAGCGTTTGCATGTGTGCCCGATTCCAAGCGGCACCAAAAGAATCGCATCACCTCGTGGTGAAGCGAATACTTTGATATTTGGCTCACACCCCAGTGCTAGGATTATGGTATCCAAAGGGCTCAGAGTTTGATCTAGTTGGATTCTCAGATGCTGATTATGCTGGTGACAAGGTTGATCGCAAGTCCACATTAGACACATGTCACTTTCTTGGACGATCTCTTGTCTGTTGGTCTTCAAAGAAGCAGAACTATGTATCACTCTCCATTGCTGAATCTGAATACATTGCTGCTGGATCTTGCTACGCCCAGCTTCTCTGGATGAACCAAACCCTCAAGGATTATGGCATCAACATGAAGCATGGGCCCCTCTACTGCGAAAATGAAAGCGCCATCAAGATTGCTAACAATCCATTTCAACACTCAAAGACAAAGCACATTCAGATCTGTCATCACTTTCTCAGAGATCATGTTATGAAGGAAGACATTGATATCATTCATGTCAACACTGAAGAGCAATTGGCAGATATCTTCACAAAGCCCTTGGATGAGAAAAGGTTTTGCAAGCTGCGGTGTGAGCTAAATATCTTAGAATCCTTGAATGTCCTGGGAATGGACACACATCCTCACGCTTATGCATATTGATGACTTAGGTGCGCAACACACGAAGTAATGTATATCTTCAATTCATGAAGACTTACCCTCTGAGTGTGAATACATTAATGTGGAATTTGACTTCGAAGTGCCACGATACTTGTGCGCCGTGTCTGGGTCTAATATTTCCTGTACGGTGGGTAACGCCACCACCAACCTTTCCTGAAGATTTTCATTTGGCGTCTTGATTGCTTTATGTCGGTGCAAGAAACCATGGGTCTATTGCCCAACTGTGCACAGGCACAAGATCAAGATTGAAGCACCGGCTCAAGCCGAAGATCAAAGATCCAAGAGATTTAAAGAACCAACATGCAACTCAGAGAGGCCAAGATCGAGCCAAAGGAGTGAGATATCGGCAAGAGAAGGGCCTCCCTGGCCGGGCAGGCGAGCCCGGCAAGGGGCGAGGCCACCACCAGAGGCAAGCAGCCAAGACTCCCCGGCAGGGCCTGCCTGGGCTCACAGGGTCGAACCACCCCACCAACCACTCAAGCATGACCCACGTCATTATTAATGAGGTGCCAAGCCGCAAGATCGTTAAGTGGCAGCCATTCGCCACATGGCAGCCATTCCCTACAGAAGAAACCCACAGATGACACCCGTCTTGCGACATGTCAAGGGAACAGGCGCAGAGCTGGCAGGATAGCCCGGCAGGCCTTGCTGGGCAACCAGTGATGTGACACTAAGAGGCACATTTAATGCACCCTATCAGGCCGCAGAGTTAGGTATGATAGCACTGTTTGCTATCATATCAGTGGATAATGACCACTTTGCCACTGTGGTGACCCCTTGATCTATAAAGGGAGGCCCATGGCACTTGTAGAAGGGGTTAGAAGGTTGGAAAGTTGACGAGCCTAAGCCACCATACGCGCGTAGTCATTGCAGCCCTGAGGCAGACCTTGCCGGGCAAGTGTACTATGCACCACCAGACTCATTCCACCATCAATCCACCAAAGCAGGAGTAGGGTCTTACGCCTCGCGGCGGCCCGAACCTGGGTAAATTGCTTGCGTGCTCTGGGCCGTGCTGCCGTGCGCTAATCTGCTCTTTGTGCAATGCGACGTCCCCCCACCGAACCAGCAAGGGGCCGCCCGGTCCCATAGGTGGCCGCGGATATCCCGCGACATCTTTGGCGCGACAGGTAGGGGGCTCACTTGTGAGAACCTGAAAGCGTGCGCAGCGCGTCATCTTCATCGCCATCTTCATCTTCGACATCTCCATCGACCATGGCGCCCAAGAAGAAGAAATCCGGCCCTTCGACCCATCTGTCCACCTCAAAGGCTCCGCCGCCCACGGCCTCGTTGCCTCGGAGGGCATAGAGGCGAGCGAGGACGTGAACGCTGCTTATACGCCTCCAACGTATCTATAATTTATGAAGTATTCATGCCATGTTTACAACAACTTTATATGGTTTTGGTATGATTTGCATGGAACTAACCCGGACTGGCCCTGTTTTTAGTAGAACTACCGTGGTGTTGATTTTTTTGCAGAATTGAAAGTTCTCCAAATGAGCTAAAACTTTTTGATCATTTTTTTGGAACAAAAGAGATCCTGAAGCTTCGTGGAAGGACCAGAAGGTGAAGGACTAGGGCACAAGACACCGGGGCGCGCCTGGGCCCTTGTCCGTGCCCCGGTGGGTTGTGCTCACCTCGGCGCCCATCTTCGCATGAAACCGACGCCAAAAAATCCTTCAAATAGAGAAACCATCAAAAATAACCCTAGATCAGAAGTTCCGCTGCCGCAAGGCTCTGTAGCCACCAAAAACCAATCTAGACACCGTTCCGGCTCCCTGCCAGAGGGGGAATCATCTCCGGTGGCCATCTTCATCATCCCGGTGGCCACCATGATGAGGAGGGGGTAGTCCACCCTCGGGGCTGAGGGTTTGTACCAGTAGCTATGTGTTTAATCTCTCTCTCTCTCTCGTGTTCTTGAGATGTCACGATCTTGATGTATCGTGGGCTTTGTTAATATAGTCGGGTCATATGGTGTTTTCCCCTCTCTATCTTGTTGTGATGAATTGAGTTTTTCCCTTTGAGATTTCGTTGTTATCAGATTGAATACTTTTATGGATTTGAGAACACTTGATATATGTCTTGCAACTGAATACTCGTGGTGACAATGGGGTATAGTATTGATTCACTTGATATATGTTTTTGCACTCAACTCACAGATTCCCAAGGTGACATTGGGGTAATCTATGCATAGGGTCACGTTCTTGTCTTTGTTTCTCCGGTAGAAATCCTGGAGCACTCTTTGAAGTTCTTCATGTTGGATTGAATATTATGAATCTGAATTTGCTTTGGTGTTATTTTAGTACGAACTCTTGGTTAGATCGACCGGAAAGAATAGCTTGGTGTTATTTTAGTACGAACTCTAGGATAGATTGATCGGAAAGAATAGCTTTGAGGTGGTTTCGTACCCTACAAACAATTCCGTCTTATGTTCTCCGCTAGATAAGAACTTTGGAGTGATTCTTCATCTCACTTTGAGGGACGGTTGTATGATCAAATTATATTAGCACTGTTGAGAGATTGCACTAGCAAAAGTACGGATCCTATGCCTCATTTTCAAGCATTGTAATACCGTTTTTGTGCCCGTTTACTATTTGTTACCTTGTTGTTTTTATTTATTCAGATTATAAAAATATATTTCTACCATCCATATTACACTTTTATCACCATCTCTTCGCCGAACTAGTGCACCTATACAATTTCCCATTGTATTGGGTGTGTTGGGGACACAAAAGATTTCTTGTATTTGGTTGTAGGCTCGTTTGAGAGAGACCATCTTCATCCTACACCTCTCGCGGATTGATAAACATTAGGTCATCCACTTGAGGGAAAATTGCTACTGTCCTACAAAACTCTGCTCTTGGAGGCCCAACACGTGTCTACAAGAATAAAGTTGCATAGTAGACATCAAGCTCTTTTCTGGCGCCGTTGTCGAGGATGTTAGTGCTTGAAGGTATATCTTTAGATCTTGCAATTGAATCTTTTAGTTTCTTGTTTATCACTAGTTTGGTCTATAAAAGAAAACTACATAAAAAATGGAATTTAGGTTGCATCATATTATTGATCATCTTTATAATATTTTTCTTGAAAATGATGGTTTGAAAAATTGTGCTCAATTGTTAGAGGAAGAAGTCAATAAAATGCTTGACACAAAATATTTGAATGATGAGCATGACTGCAATGTTGTTAGTGTGAATTCTTTGAATATCCAAAATGCTAATGATGATTGCACAAGTCATGACAAAAATGTTTCTTATAAGCATGTCACTTTTTGTGGAGTGAATTGGGAGTGCCTTTGCACACCAAAAAGGGAAGATAGATTTTGTAAGAAGCATAAATATTTAGAAACCAAAAATTTGCAAGAGAGGCTAGATGATTGTGCTGAAAGATGTAATTTTTTCGCCATCCTTGTGAACTTTGCAATGAATGTGGTCATTTAAATCTCCAATGCAAATTATTTCATGATCAAATCATGTCCAAAAATTGTGATAACTTGATTACCCTTGAGCATCATAAAGAGCTTAGTCTTCTTTTGGGGTATGAAGAAATGAAACGTATAACTAAGGGTTTTCCAAATCCCGAGAGATTTCTTGATTTTGATCTAGAAGAAATTTATATGTTTTGTGCGGTAAATTGCATTGAGAATCCTTATATTGCCAACTACCTAAAGACAAGAAAACAAATGGAATATGAAGAGAGTACTAATGAAAGGGAATATGTTTCCTAATACCCTCCTAGTGTTTATTATGATGAATCAGGTAACAAGGAGGAGCTTCCTATCCAATCAATCTCTTCAACAAGAAGCTTGAAAATTTTAATTAAAACCACACATGATGTGGTGAATAAGAAGAAAATAAGAAAGAATAAAGGTAAGAAGGTATCTCTCCCAAATAATGTTGCTCCTATCACCATTCTGCCTCATGAAAGTGAATCAAAAATGTTGATGGAGGATGATGATATTGAGTATGATTTTGTGATACCTACTACTTTTTGTAATGATTATGACTGGGAAGACAACGATATCCCTTATGATCTTGAAAATATTTTTAGCACTTGCTTGGAAGAATATGATAATATTATTTGCTATACTATTGGTGCCATTCATGCTATTGATAAGGATGATTGTGATGATATGCAAAACCACAAGCTTCGGGATGCTATGTTTAATGAGTATGACATGATTGAAGATTTATTTGCTAGAAATAATGCTTGTCCTAAGCTTGGAGATGCTTTGCTTAATGAATATGATCCTTTGATTCCTTCTACTTTCGATAAGGAAATTTATTATGATGATAGCATGCCTCCTATTTATGATGATTACATTGATAAAAGTGGGTTTGGAAGAGTGTCAACTCTAGGTAGTAGTGATCCCACTATTTTGGAGGGTGTTGAAACTTATTACAATATTGATGAAAGTGGATTTGGAGAGGTCATGACTTTATTTAGTGATACATCCACTATTTTGGAAGAGGTTTCAATTGATTATGACAATGAAGTTGCTATCTGTGGTTATATTTATGATGACATGTATGCCATAAAGAGTGATAAATCTTATATGCTTGTGCATCATGAAAAGAGTGCTGTATGTGATGGTTATATTGTTGAATCCATTCATGATGTTTCTGAAAATTATTATGAGGAAGGAACTTATGCTCTTACATATCTCAGTAATATCAAGTTTCTTCTCTATGTGTTGATTGTTTTGAAGTTACACTTGTTTTGCCTTCCTATGCTAGTTGATTCTTGCTCCCATAAGTTTTTTGCTCACAAAATCACTATTCCTAAGAAGTGGGTTATACCTAAATGTGCTAGTCATATGCTTCGTGATGCTCTCTTTATGTTTCAATTCTTATCTTTTATGCGAGCATCATTGAAATCATCATGCCTAGCTTAAAAGGCATTAAAGAAAAGAGCTTGTTGGGAGACAACCCAACACTTTTACCTGCTATTTTTACGTGTTAACATGATTATGCTACTGTAGTAATCATTTTTATTGCTTTTGTTTCAATAAAGTACCAAGTAAAGCCTTTGGGATCATGTTGGGTGATAGTTGATTTGACCCTGCTGAAAAACAGAAACTTTTGCGCTCACGAAAATAAGTCTCATTTTAACAGAAGAGTTGTTTTGAGTTGATTCTTTTTGAAGAAGTTTAATATACAAATTGGTCACGTGCTCCTAATTTTTTCATAATTTTTGGAGTAGCATAAGTATGGTAGTTATCCAGATTACTACATACTGTTCTGTTTTTGACAGATTCTGTTTTCAACACATAGTTTGCTTGTTTTCTAGTTTCTATGGCTTATATTGCTCAATATAAATTGTGGAAATGATATGCTACAGTAGGCATTGTGCGGAAACAATTATTAATCTTGTCTTTGACAGTACCAAAGTGAAATGGTTTGCTCTTTATCATACTAACCTATCTCACGAAGTTTCGTTAAGTCTTGTGTGATTGAAGTTTTCACGTTTTGGGTGAGATCTCGATATGAGGAGAATAAGGAGTGACAAGACCCTAAGCTTGGGGATTCCCAAGGCACCCCAAGGTAATATTCAAGGAATATCCAAGCAACTAAGCTTGGGGATGCCCCAGAAGGCACCCCCTCTTTCGTCTCCAACATTATCGGTAACCTCATTTGGAGCTATGTTTTCATTCGTCATATGATATGTGTTTTGCTTGGCGTGTCATTTTCTTTTTTTAGGATTTTCTTGATGTTATTTAGAATAATGTTTTTCATCTTTTATTTCAATAAAAGTGGCAAGGATAGCCTTTACCATGCTTATCTTGCAAGTCTACATGTTGCTGTTTGAAAACCGAAAGTTTACCGCTGTTGCAAAAATTCCCTAGGAAAGTCAGAATGTGATAAAATGTTGAAACTTTTTGCACAATAAGCTCTGATAAATTTTCTACAGTGTGATAAATTTTCATAATTTTTGGAGTTAAAGAAGTATTGATACTCTTGCATTCTTTATAGACTGTACTGTTTTGGCAGATGCTGTTTTGTATGCATTGGTTGCATATGTTTGCTTGTTTAATGATTCTATTTGAGGATAGGAGTATTAAATATGCAGAGGAATTTAGTATGCAATGTTGAATAATAATTTTAGTGATTTTCTACAGTAGAGAATGATAAGGTTTTTGCATTGGTTTATACTAACTTATCTCACAAGTTCTTGTTGAGTTTTGTGTGGATGAAGTTTTTCGGATTTAGGAAAAACTGTGATATGAGACGAATTAAGTAGACGCAAAAGCTCAAGCTTGGGGATGCCCAAGGCACCCCAAGATAATATTTCAAGAAGTCTCAAGCATCTAAGCTTGGGGATGCCCCGGTAGGCATCCCACCTTTCTTCTTCAACAGTTATCGGTTAGTATCAGTTGAGCCTAAGTTTTTGCTTCTTCACATGATGTGTGCTATTCTTGAAATGTAATTTTGTTTTGTTTTTCTTGCTGTTTTAATAAAATACTTAGATCTGATAGTTTTTAAATAAAATAGAGTCCTCAAATAGTTGCCAGGGAGGCTAAGTAAGCGGCACTCTCATCCCGTCGATGAAGCTCTTTTCTATGGAATTGCTCTAGTGCTTCACTTATATATTTTTGAGCATGGTGTGCTTTATTATTTTTTGAAGAAATTCTCTCTTGCTTCACTTAAATTATTTTGAGAGAGAAATATTATGCTCATGATCTTCACTTATATTTGTTTGAGCTTATCAAGAGCAACACATGAAAATTAGCCCCAAAGTGATAGATACCCAAGAAGGATATTATAAAAAGTTTCATGAAGATCATTGGACAAAATAACCTTGATTCCTTGTAATTGTTTTGAGATATGATGATGTGATATGTGAGTCATGTTGATGAGTAATTATGCTTTAGTAAGAATATTGGTGTTGAGGTTTGTGATTCCCTATGCAAGCACGAAAGTCAATAGTTGTGCAATGAAATTATGTCCTACTTGTGGTGCATTACTCGGTGTTAATTATGCTTAATGCTAGCTTATGAGATTATTCGTTTCTTGGTTGAACGCTTCTCAATCTTTTGCTAGCCTTCATTTTGCACTAAGTATGATCACTACTTGTGCATCAAAAATCCTTTAAACCAGTTTTGCCACATGAGTCCACCATAGATACCTATATGAGGTGTTCTTTTGCCGTTCTAAGCAAATTTGTATGTGCCATCTCTAATTTTCAAAATAAATTTCTCTTTTGTGTGCTCGTACCGCTCGCGAGGCGGTGAGGGGTGGCCAATATTTTCCATGCTAGATGTGTTATTCTCACGATGAGTGTTTATTCACTTGTCATTGCATGAGAGTAAGGCAAAGGTGTTAGGGATGCCCAGTCCCAAAACAAAAAATGAATTTACTTTATGTTGTCAAATAATAAATTCATTAGAAAGTGTTGGTATGGAGGGCACTCGTTGATACGGTTAGCCATGGAAAGTGAAAGTATGGTTGAAAAAGGAATAAACTTTATTTTCTGTTTGGGAACCGCCTGTGATATATCTAGCATGGAAAGTGTTGGGAGCTCTAAGTCGTTTTCGTTGGTGGGAAAGTATGCCTCTCAAAATGTTTTTATCTCTCAATTTTCGCTCTGACCTCTAGCACCTCTAAAAATCCCTACTTCCCTCTGGGAAGGGCCTTTATTTTACTTTATGAGTCTCCGTCTTCTCTTATAAAAGCACCAACTAGGGGGCACTATGATCGGACTTGAGCATTGGGTGTAGCTAATATGCGAGTGTGTTTCATGAATGGATCAATGATTGAGCATGATGGGCTAGGGATAACTTATTTTAGCATTGATATTTTGAAAGACATGGTTGCTTATTGGTATGCTTGAGTATTGAAATCTTCATGTCAAAACTAGACTATTGCTTTGAACCAGATAAAAGTCCAAATGTCCATACTACAAAAGAAAATAATATGTGATGAATATGATAGGTAGCTTTCCACAAGAAATATTCCATTTTCAATTGCTACTTTATCATGATAAGTTTAATGAGAAAGAGTTGTTGTTATTGTCGGCGTCCTGGGAACGGGGGTCCCCAGACTTGCCTGCCTGCGGCCCATGGCGTGGCTCCACCAGTGGCCCTGTATGGCCCATCTTCGCCAGCAAACACTCAAGACCCTCGCGAGGGGCCAAGCCTCGCGAGGCGAATGATGCAAGTCCTGCTCAGGGCAGTCTCACCAGGCTGGTTCGCGAGGGGCGGAGAGATCAAGGCAAGGGACACCTCGCGAGGTTTCTGTGATGCAAGTCATGACGACTAGAGCCAGGCGGGCGCCAGCGCGCATAGTGTCCTCGTTTCCTCTTTGGTGCTAAAGGGGCAAGCGTAGGCAAGGAGTCCTGAGGCATCAGGCAAAGGTTTCTATATCGGTGCAACAAGACCAAGACCAGAAGGACGATAGGACGGAGGTCACCGTGGAGCCCAAGATGGCGTCACCACCAGAGCCTCTGGCAGGTGAAGACCACCTTTAGTCGGGATAACTTGTACTGGTTGTCCCCCTTCGAATTTGGCTGTTGTTAGATCCCTTCCCGCTCAATATTTGGGGAGAGGACCAGGGCCTCTATAAATAGGACTAGCCACCACCATAGAGGGGGACGGATCATCCAGATGACCCTCAACCACAAAAGTTCACCAAGCACAAGAGCACGTCTCCTCAGGAGGCTGTTCTTCCCTCGTAACCGTTCATCCTCAGCCCAAGAGGCAATCCACCACACCACACTGGAGTAGGGTATTACACCACATCGGTGGCCCAAACCAGTATAAACTCTTGTGTCTCTCCTTTTGTGGGTTCGACGCGCTAAGCTTTGAGATCGCGGTGAGAGTGAGGGCGCGATTAGTTAGGGAGAGATCTTCATGGGCACCCTAGTGTTCGAACCTCAAGGGTTTTGCCAGAACCCGTAATCCGACATTTATGATGCCAGGAAAACTGATTGAAATTATCATTGATCAAACTTGTGCACTTTGCTAGCATTCACACTTCATAAATTATTTCTTTTATCATTTACCTACTCGAGGACGAGTAGGAATTAAGCTTGGGGATGCTGATACGTCTCCAATGTATCTATAATTTATGAAGTATTCATGCCATGTTTACAACAATTTTATATGGTTTTAGCATGATTTGCATGGAACTAACCCGGACTGACGTTGTTTTCAGCAGAACTACCGCCGTGTTGATTTTTTTGCAGAACTTAAAGTTCTCCAAATGAGATGAAACTTTTTGACCATTTTTTTGGAACAAAAGAGACCCCCGAAGCTTCGTGGAAGGACCAAAAGGTGAAGGTGTAGGGCACAAGACACCGGGGCGCGCTTGGGCCCTTGTCCATGCCCCGGTGGGTTGTGCTCACCTCGAGGCCCATCTTCGCGTGAACCGACGCCAAAAAATCCTATAAATAGAGAAACCATCAAAAATAACCCTAGATCAAAAGTTCCGCCGCCGCAAGGCTCTGTAGCCACCGAAAACCAATTTAGACCCCGTTCTGGCACCCTGTCAGAGGGGGGAATCATCTCCGGTGGCCATCTTCATCATCCCGGTGGCCACCATGATCAGGAGGGAGTAGTCCACCCTCGGGGCTGAGGGTTTGTACCAGTAGCTATGTGTTTAATCTCTCTCTCTCTCGTGTTCTTGAGATGTCACGATCTTGATGTATCGTGGGCTTTGTTAATATAGTCGGATCATAAGGTGTTTTCCCCTCTCTATCTTGTTGTGATGAATTGAGTTTTTCCATTTGAGATTTCGTTCTTATCGGATTGAATACTTCTATGGATTTTAGAACACTTGATATATGTCTTGCAATTGAATACTCGTGGTGACAATGGGGTATCGTAGTGATTCACTTGATATATGTTTTGCCACTCAACTCGCGGATTCCCGAGGTGACATTGGGGTAATCTATGCATACGGGTTGATGCACGTTCTTGTCTTTGTTTCTCCGGTAGAAATCTTTGAGCACTCTTTGAAGTTCTTTGTGTTGGATTGAATATTATGAATCTGAATTTTCTTTGGTGTTATTTTACTACGAACTCTTGGTTAGATCGATCGGAAAGAATAGCTTGGTGTTATTTTAGTACGCACTCTATGATAGATTGATCGGAAAGAATAGCTTTGAGGTGGTTTCGAACCCTACAAACAATTCCGTCTTATGTTCTCCGCTAGATAGGAACTTTGGGTGATTCTTCATCGCACTTTGAGGGACGGTTATATGATCCAATTATATTAGCACTGTTGAGATATTGCACTAGCGAAAGTACGGACCCTAGGCCTCATTTTCAAGCATTGCAATACCGTTTTTGTTCCCGTTTACTATTTGTTACCTTGCTATTTTTATTAATTCAGATCATAAAAATATATTTCTACCATCCATACTACACTTTTATCACCATCTCTTCACCGAACTAGTGCACCTATACAATTTGCCATTTTATTGGGTGTGTTGGGGACACAAGAGATTTCTTGTATTTGGTTGTAGGCTCGTTTGAGAGAGACCATCTTCACCCTACACCTCTCACGGATTGATAAACCTTAGGTCATCCACTTGAGGGAAAATTGCTATTGTCCTACAAAACTCTGTGCTTGGAGGCCCAACACGTGTCTACAAGAATAAAGTTGTGAAGTAGACATCAGCTGCCGGGGGCGTGACTGGAGCAGGTGGCGCTCTAGCATTTGGGGTTATCTTATTTGCATTTGGATTCGACCGTAGTCGGTCTATGTGTGGATTTTGGATGATGTATGATTTAATTTATGTATTGTGTGAAGTGGCGATTGTAAGCCAACTCTCGTTATCCCATTCTTGTTCATTACATGGGATTGTGTGAAGATGACCCTTCTTGCGACAATACCTACAATGCGGTTATGCCTCTAAGTCGCGCCTCGACACGTGGGAGATATAGCCGCATCGTGGGCGTTACAAGTTGGTAATCAGAGCCATCCCCGACTTAGGAGCCCCCTGCTTGATCGAATCGCTAGCGTTGTTGATTCTAGAACAAAAATGTTTTGAGTCTTAGGATTATATATATCGGAGAGTAGGATTCTTTTACTCCTCAGTCCCTTCGTCGCTCTGGTGAGGCCTCCTGACGTAGAAGTTTTGACTCTTCTCTCCTCAAATTTCACAAAAAAAAAATTTAGGATCACGCGGGTATCTTGGAATCGTTCTGATGGTTTTGTGACGAGAACATTGTTCTTGGTGCCTCCTGACATTTAGGGGTTGTGGCAGTGTCCCGGGGAGTTGAGTTCCGAGGTGTTGTCGTCACAATTTTATCGTTGCAGTTCTGGAATACCTGAGTTTCGCCGACATCGATGCCACCCAGTACTAGGGCGGGAGTTCGGGAGTATTGCCATAACTCGTATAACGGATGCTTTTCGAAGGTTGAGGTACACGATTTCCGAAGGTTTCTTGGTTATGTGTTGACGGATGGATACAGCTGGATCTAGGGATTGCTAGTTTGTGTCCCCTGTATCCCCAACACCAGATTGCATAACCAGAAAGTTTCGGGAGTTTATAGGTGGGATTCAAGTAGCTCTTAGCATTTCTTCCCGCAGATATTTGGTTTGTGATTGGGTAATCCTTACCACTTATTTGTTCCAGTTGCACCTTGCTATTTTATTCATCAATCTCTTATCAAGTGGCTTCTCACCTTATGGAAGTGCGATGATTTACTATGGAATTCATTTGTTCATCCTTGTTCGAATGTTTATTGTGAAGACTATATGTTGCAATTTCTATCCGTTGTTTCAACTTGTCTATTTGTCTATCAAGATGCTAACGGATGTCACCCTCTTCAGGATGGCTCCGCCAACGCGTCAGAATCCGGAACACAATAAAGGGAGTCAGGCGAACCCTCCGCCACCACCTCCGCCTCCGGAGGCATGGCAAGCTATCATGGCAGCCACCAACGCCAATGCTCAGATGATTTTGCAACTCTTGCAAGAACGCACCCAAGGGCAAGGCAATCAAGGAAATCAAGGCCAAGGCAACAATCAGCCTCACTTCGCTACCCTCAACCAGTTCCTCGCAAATCAGCCCAAGTCTTTTAGCTACTGTGCCGAGGCCACAGACGCCGATGATTGGCTCATGGACATCAACAAGCATTTTGAATGTAGCAATGTCAGGCCTGAGGACTTTGTCAAGTTCGCTTCTTTTCAACTCAAGGATCAAGCTGCCGAGTGGTATCAACAATACAAAGATTCCAGAGGAGGTCGTGTGATTACCTAGGATGATTTCCGTCGAGACTTCAAAGCTCACCACATTCCACAAAGTGTTGTTGAGAACAAGCGTGAGGAGTTCCGCAATCTCAAGCAAGGCAGCATGTCCGTGTATCAATACAATACTCAGTTTCAGAAGCTCGCTCGCTTCGCTAAGCAAGACGTTCCTGATGAAAAGAGCATGATCTGTCAATTCAGAGGTGGCATTAGAGAAGATCTGCAATTACCTCTCGTGCTTTTTGAGCCGACCAAGTATGATGATTTCTACAATATGGCACTGAAGCAAGAGGCTGCTCAGCTCAAGTGTGAGGCTTCTAAGAAGAGAGTCAGGGATGCAGTTCAGTCTTCTTCTTCCTCACTAGTGGCTGCTAAGAAACAGAAGTTCTGGTTGCCTCCTCCTCCTCCGTTTCGTCAGCCTTTCCAGCAGAAGGACAAAGGTGGCCATGGATCTTCCCACCACTGTCACGACCGGATTTTCGGGATATAAATTCCCAGAGAAACGGCCTGTGTGCTCACCAGCCCCAGGATTACTGTTAGCTGATGAGGTACCAACTTGATACAAGAATTCCAAGCAAGTACAAAAATATGCAGTACAAGACCATTGTGGCCTAGGAGTACAACATTTGGATTCTAATGGCTGAGGGCGGAAGCAGTTGGATACATCTGCGTCTATGGGACTCCATTTCCCACAAGAAACAGCTGACCAGGATAACTCCTATCTTCGCAAGGCTGCAAAAGTCAATGCGTAGGTTCCGAGGTTGTCACCGCGATGCTTATCTCCAAGCAAGGAATCTGGCCAAGACAATAGCCAGGGACAAGCCAGTGAGTACGTTTGAATGTACTCGAAAACATTAAGGACACAGGTATAATATATCAAACATGCTCCGGATTATTATGTGATCAAAAGTCTGTCACGAAGTATACGAAAAACCATGATGCACACATGTGGGTGAAAATAAACGAATATAAAGTACTGGGTGCCAAGCGAGGGTCTGAATGACTCCTCGAGAGGAAACTACAAGAATAGTAATACTGGTGCCAAACGAGGGTCTGAATGACTCCTCGAGAGGAAACTGCAAGAATAATAATACTGGTGCCAAACGAGGGTCTGAATGACTCCTCGAGAGTAAACTGCAAGAATAATATTGCCGCAGTCGGGCGTCTGAGCGACACCACAAAAAGGGCTTATAAGGGAATAATCACAGTGAATATCCAGGAGGTAGAACGATCCCAGGGATACTCAAAAAAAATACATAATGTAAATGGTTAGTCCAAAATAATAAAGATCACAATCTATATGTGCCATAATCTTAAACAATATTAAGTTCAGTCGTTTCTCCATCCGAAAACCGATAATATGGTCTAGTCAAACCGTACCTCCATCCGAATACCGTTACTGAGCTCTAGCTAATTCGTTCTCCATCCGAAAACCGTCACTGAGTTCTAGTCAAACCGTTCTCCATCCGAATACCGTTACTAGATTCAACTCAGACTGTGGTCTTTACTCAAGAACATGACTATCCAACAGGATATTTCCTCTGCAGAGGGAGTACCATTTTCCACGAGTAACGGGTTTACTTAGTCCCTCGGGACTAATTCCGTCTACGGTCTTTTAATTGAAAACACGCTTGACCTGCACACACCAGCTTAACTCACCGGTGTCTGGAATCACCCACGACACCTGCCAAGCAAAACTCTAAGTGGGGAGGCTACAACCTCGACGTAGCATGGGATCAAATTTCTATTCGCGCGCTCTAAGGGGGTGCCCCCCCTCTCGGACCCAACCGGAAACACCCATGCCCCCTGACCAAGTGGCATGCCTACCGTAGGCCTCCGGTATCTTCCACTATGGCCCCTCTGTACGGTGTGTGCTTTGGTAGGGGTTGACAACTTACTGAACCATACCCTGTCCCCTGCAGGGACAAGTGGTGGTACCAACAAATAAGGGAGCTATTGATCAAGACTCGGTCTACAACCGACTCAGGGGGTCCAAGTATCCTCCAACAATATTACCCTTTATGAAATAAATCACCACTCCTCAAACCTCACCATGCCATGCCGGACATACTCGTCTCGACGAGGGACTAGGGACAAGCTCGTGTCTACCCAAGACCACGACTTTCCCGGCTTCCTACCGGTATGCATGAGGAGCTCACGAGGATGATCCAAATCACTAATGTATCCATTGCTGACCACAACACAACTCCAAAGTGTACTCATGCACGAGACTATATCGATACAAAAAGCTATCACATACTCCAAGTCAAAAGGTGTTGTGATCGTATCAGAACACCACAACAAAATATTATGCCAGAGTTCAGAAATGCTTGCCTTCAAGAGTATGCAAAGGATGCACTTATTGGAAGCTTTCCTTTTTCTCCAAAAATCCTATTTTGCAAAATACACAATTAACAGATATTTCAAACACAGTACAAAAAGTTGTCTCAAATATTTTTGAAATAATTCTTAAAATAAACTAGATGAAATTTGAGAGAGGTAGGAAAAAGAATCAACTCATTTGGAGTTTGATTTTAAAAGTTATAGCCAGTCAAAGTTTGGTCAAATCTCTGTTTTTTAAATAAAACCAGAAAAGAAAACGTTTCGAGGGGAATACGCTTTCGCAGCAGAGGAAACATACGCAGGGATTTGCGCCACCACTTAACCAGAGAGAGCGGCCGCGTGGGTCACTGACAGTGGGTCTAGAGGGCCCACTGGTCAGGTTTGACTGGTCTCCCTCTCCCTCCTTTCTCTGTGCCCGAACGGTGGCGGGGCTCTGGCGATCGCCGGCGGCGAACGGCGGCTCCTCGAGGGCATCTGAGGGCATGGATGGGATGGCCAGACCGAGGCGGTCCTCTCGGTGGGCGTTAGGCAGGCGGGGACGGAGGAGGTCATCGGCGGCGAGCTTCGCGGCGGAGGGGGCTACGATGGTGAAGTGACATTTGGGCTCCGGTGATCCTCGGCCGAAGCTGAGGTGCTAGGCAGCCCCGCATGACTAAGGGGGAGTTCTTGGTTGCGCTGGATTGGCGGGGGAGGGCTTGGCTGCGACGCATGGCACGGGATTGCGACGGCGACCGAACTTGCCGGAGGCGGGGAAGAAAGCTCCTTCCCGTCGATTGCTGGTTGTGGGAGGGCTATGGGGGTGGTCTGGGGTTGCTTGAGTGTTCGGTTGAGCTCGGGGTCCCTTTAAATAGGCGCTCGAGGCTGGCTCCCGCGGTGGCCGAGGATAAGATCGTCGGCGACCACTTTTGTGTAGTTGCAGGGCATCGTGGCGGCGACGAAAGCGTGCCGACTAGTGGGAGGATAAGCACGGCCTGTGCTCTGGGGCAGCTGGCGTGCGCTGGCGGTTTGGGCGGCGCCGTCCGCGGCGGAATCCGCTGCCGACGCCGGCGTGCTGCCAAGGCGGCGCTGCAGGGTGCCAGGGAGAGCTTGGAGGGTACTGGAGAGAGGGCGAGTGCCTGGCGTGGTTCGGCAGGCGAGCACGGGCCAGAGATGGGACGCGACGAGGGCGGCAGAGCAGCGTGTCGGCTCAGTGCGTGCGCGTGCAAAACGTGCGCTCTGGGCGCGCCCAGAGCACGCACGGCAGGTGTTCGGCGCAATGCCAGCGCGCTCTAGAGAGCTTGGGTGAGGCTGGCAAGGAACAGAACAAGGGTAGGGGTGGCTAGGAGCTCAGTGGACAAGGTTGCTGGGTCAGTGGAACAAGTTCACAGTGCAAACAAAGAACTCATGCCAAAACAGGCTGTGCCCACCAGGTGTTCGACAGAATGCCAAGTGCACTTAGGCAACTCTTGGAGTGGCCAAAATCTCCAGATCAGTGTCTCTTTAGGTGTAGGAGATGATGGTAAGATCACTTGGGCAAAACCAGAAACTTGTTAGTGCAAGTTTTGCAAAACTCCAGTTTTGGACAGAAAGAAAAAGGGTTTAAAGCATGCACTTGAAAACCTCTAATGAGTCCACTCTCCTGGACTTAAGGGTTTAGAAGGGAGGGCTATAAGTAGGAAAAAGCTCAGGGTTACTAGAGCAAAGAAAAATAAGGTTGCAGTACAAATCACCAATTTGGACCAGAATGCAAAAGAGGTTGATCCACTCAAATTTTTCAAAGAACATCACTGGGTTTTTGCTTGAAGATGAATTGTATGCACCCACTGACATCTCCAAACACTTGGAAGAATTTTTAAAGAAATATTTAAATGGGTTGTAGTGCAAAAGTGCCTACTGGACCAGATTGGAAAAGTTGGTGTAGAACTCAAAATCTCCAATGGCCAGAAGGTATTTTTGCATAAAAGTGATGTGGAACCATCACATGACATCCCCAAATTTTGGTGGAAATTTTGAATGCATTTGCCAAAAGGTTGCAGTGCAAAACAGGCTCCAAATGCAAAAGAAATCATTTTAAAAGAATAAAGATCTGGGGAGACAAGTCTTGAAATTTAAATCCACTGATGAGGAATTGTTTCTTAAGGGAGAGTATTCAAGTCCAATAATACTTTTGAAGGTTTTACCCACAAGAGGCAAAAATCCAAAATCACAAAAGGTAAAACTTGACAAAAAAAATGGAAAAGTTTTATTTCCTGGCAACATTTTACTAAATAAAACAAGGCCAAAATTTTGGGGTGTCACAACACTACCCCCTTAAGAAAAAATCTCGTCCTCGAGATTTGTTAAAAGTTGTTTTGAACCAGAATAAATTTGTTTTTATCAAAGAAATCCTTCAATTGCACAAAAACAAAACAGCTACAGTAAGGGGGCAATAAGTGGTGTAAAACCACAGTGTGGTACACTGGCGTAGTGTGGAAAAATCCACGGTTAGGGAAAACGAGATATTTCTACGCGGATACAGTAATTTAGAATAAATTCTAAATTACTAAAATACGTTGGTCGCACCCGAGAGCACAGTGCTCTCTTTGGCTGACAGGTGGACCCAGGGCCCACTGTCGGCCTCTTCTCCTACCTCTGGCTCTCTCTTCTCTCTCGCGCGTTCTCCCGCGCTTCCTCCACCGGCGATGCCTAGCTCGTAGGGCATCGAGGCCGTACCGTGGTAGTGCGCGGCGTGCTTGCTGCCGGTGCAGCGTGCACTCACCTCGCGGGCCAGGGCGCTGTCGGCACTGCTCGCGGACTCGCCTCCGAACACCGGCGGTCGAGCGACGAGTGGCGCTGGTGGACCTCGCCCACCGTACACCGATCTCGGGCTATAAAACGATCGCGGTGCTCCTCTCTTCTTCCTCACACCCGGCCTTGCTCCTACTCCTCCTTCCTTCTCCTCCATTGCGGCTAGCAGGAGCTCGAGCCGAGGCTCTAATGGCGGAGGCAATGCCGGACTGGTATGTGATCCTGGTGTGTGGAGGCTTGGCGGTGCTGCTGGGGTTCTCCGTGCTCCTGTGCGCGATGATCCTGGATGATCGTCGTGATGCTGCCGCTCGAGTGTTGGCTCTTCGCGGTGGCAGCGATCACGTGGATTAGGCGCGGCGTCGAGCGCTAACTGCTGCCGGGGTGCTGGGGCAACTCGTGCCCGAATGGTCACTTCACAAATCTCCCTCACTGAGACTGTGGTGTCCTCGAGTGTGGTTAGATAGGCGCAAAAATGAGCTCAAGGATTTGCAATTAGTGCTCGAGGTCGAGTGGTGGCGGCTGAGAGTTTGCTGTTACGATGCTGCGCGAATAAAAAAAGATCCATGTCGTGAAAATATATACGTGGCAGTGACTCGGGGAAAGAAATCTCCTCAGAAAACATGTTGCGAGAGAAGAAATAATTAAAACCGAACTAACAGCAGTAAAACTTCTCACAAAACAGGAACTAAAGAAAATCGGATCCGTTGCACAAAGATTTTACGAACATGCTGCAACACATAAATACAAGTACTGGGACAATAAATACATCGGAGGCGTTTACAAAGAAAACGGTAAAAAGACAGGGTCCTGAGAAAATGCCTCTGGCACTGGGGCACACTCCTCTTCTATCAGGGGAAGCGGGTTGACCAGTCGATGAATGCGCCCTTCTTGGTCAGGCCTCAGTGGTCTGCCAATGGCGATCCGAGGATTTAAATCAGCGAGGCTCTGGAGATAACCCATTACTCGCTGAGTTAAATGCTCCTGGGCAATAACGTACTGGGCAAGGTTGGCCAGTACTGGATCTCTCTCAACGCGCCCACCGGGAAAAGATGCAACTTCTCCGGGTGCTGCACGACTCGGAAAATAATAGTATCCTCGCTCGCTAGCATAGGGCACTGCGAATCGAAGACGAGTGAGCGCCTCGTACGCAGCAGCTTCTATAGCCATATGCGGAGTCGGCATGGATTTCCCCACGAAGGAGACTTCCGTTGGGTCTTGGTTTGGGTAGGCGGGAGGGATGTGCACCACTGCCCAATACTTCGAGGTGGAAGGGGTGATCCTTGATTTGAGCAACTCGTACTGGGGTGGATGGGTGGCACTCATAGTACTGCAGGTAAAGTCCCACAATAATTTGACAAAGCTACCCGGGGTTGCGTCTGGGGTTCTCAGATAAATACTGGGGGTCGACATGGCTGTGAGTGCCGCGCACAGAGATGAGGGGTGCTCGGCAAGGTCACGGAGTGGCCTTTATATAGCACCGGGGCTGGGTTATCTACTGGGGTGAAGGGTAACTGGCTGTCGATCCTGTTCCCGGGTCAAAGCCACAGATATGTATATCACATAAATGTGACGCATTACTGTGTGCGCCGTCGGGGTTGGTCTTGGTAGCTGCGCCCGAAATTTAAAAAGCAACTGTACGCTAACGTACCCATGCATAGCTACTACTCCAAAAATAAGAGCGCTCAAACAGACAGCATGCAATAAAAGCGATACAAGACCACATCATTACAAAGCATAGGAAAACTAAGGCTCGATACAACTCGAGCGACTTAGTCTACTACGTTAATGTCTAAGTGGGCTGGCCTTGCGGACGCCGATGCTTCTCCACGGTTCTCACCGTCGGGATCTGCCGACTGAGGCTGAGGGGCTGCAGAGTCGGGGAAATGGTGATGACCATCGCGGGGGTTGTTGGCCACAATCCCGTTGGAATGGGTTCCCAAAAGGCGACGAAGCGCTTCTGGGGTCACCAAAGCACTCTAGTTGATGGCTGGCGCAGACCTCAAGGGGTCGATCGGGTGTCCGAACAGCACGACTGGGTTGTCGGTGTCGGGCTCCGCGTCTCTTCTCGCCGGGGCTCGGCGAACCAGCTCTCCACGAGCTTCGATCAGATCGAGGGTGACTTGATCGAACAGTTGCTCTAGTGCGCTTACATAGCGCACCAGATGTAACAGCGCAGGGTCTATCTCGTGGTCTCCGTTGGCAACCTGGGGCGGCCTACCATACCCGTCACGACTGGGGTAGTAGTAGAATGGGCGACAGTTAACTCTGGGCGACAGGTGCCGGAGTTGAACTATAGCTTCGCGGGCTGCCAGTTGGATGGCTTGTGGCTCAAAGGAAGTTGTCCTTCCAGTGAACCTGTAGGGGCGTTCTGGCGACAGACCCCTACCGTAGATGTGCACAGTGGCCCAGTACTGACGGCTCTCACCATACATGGGTCCCTGGTACACAACATACTCAGGAGGCTCTTCTAACGCATAGGCACGGCGGGTGAGGTTTGCGAGCACGGTCACAAAACCTCCAAGGTTAGTCGCTGTGGTCTCATTGTGAACAATGGGACCAGGCATCGTGGCTGGGTTTGGGGAAAGAGGCTGTGCTGTGCCCTTTTTATAGGGAAAGGGGACGGAGTCTTCCTCCGCACGCTTGCGATAGAGACTGGTTGGGTGTCGGTCACTGGCGCGTGATCGACCGCTAGGCTGATAGGTTGGGCACCGTCCGCCGAAAGGCGTCGGGTCACTGTGGAGCTATCTTACGCGGGAAGCTTGACCAGGGTTAGGCTAAGGTCTGGTGGTTTGGTTAACCTAGGTTTATTGACCTGGCTAAGATAGGATTAGCCAATGGTCAGCCTGGCTCTGATACCAAGTCTGTCACGACCGGATTTTCGGGATATAAATTCCCAGAGAAACGGCCTGTGTGCTCACCAGCCCCAGGATTACTGTTAGCTGATGAGGTACCAACTTGATACAAGAATTCCAAGCAAGTACAAAAATATGCAGTACAAGACCATTGTGGCCTAGGAGTACAACATTTGGATTCTAATGGCTGAGGGCGGAAGCGGTTGGATACATCTGCGTCAATGGGACTCCATTTCCCACAAGAAACAGCTGACCAGGATAACTCCTATCTTCGCGAGGCTGCAAAAGTCAGCGCGTAGGTTCCGAGGTTGTCACCGCGATGCTTATCTCCAAGCAAGGAATCTGGCCAAGACAATAGCCAGGGACAAGCCAGTGAGTACGTTTGAATGTACTCGCAAACATTAAGGACACGGGTATAATATATCAAACATGCTCCGGATTATTATGTGATCAAAAGTCTGTCACGAAATATACGAAAAACCATGATGCACACATGTGGGTGAAAATAAACGAATATAAAGTACTGGGTGCCAAGCGAGGGTCTGAATGACTCCTCGAGAGGAAACTGCAAGAATAGTAATACTGGTGCCAAACGAGGGTCTGAATGACTCCTCGAGAGGAAACTGCAAGAATAATAATACTGGTGCCAAACGAGGGTCTGAATGACTCCTCGAGAGGAAACTTCAAGAATAATATTGCCGCAGTCGGGCGTCTGAGCGACACCACAAAAAGGGCTTATAAGGGAATAATCACAGTGAATATCCAGGAGGTAGAACCATCCCAGGGATACTCAAAAAAAATACATAATGTAAATGGTTAGTCCAAAATAATAAAGATCACAATCTATATGTGCCATAATATTAAACAATATTAAGTTCAGTCGTTTCTCCATCCGAAAACCGATAATATGGTCTAGTCAAACCGTACCTCCATCCGAATACCGTTACTGAGCTCTAGCTAATTCGTTGTCCATCCGAAAACCGTCACTGAGTTCTAGTCAAACCGTTCTCCATCCGAATACCGTTACTAGATTCAACTCAGACTGTGGTCTTTACTCAAGAACATGACTATCCAACAGGATATTTCCTCTGCAGAGGGAGTACCATTTTCCACGAGTAACGGGTTTACTTAGTCCCTCGGGACTAATTCCGTCTACGGTCTTTTAATTGAAAACATGCCTGACCTGCACACACCAGCTTAACTCACCGGTGTCTGGAATCACCCACGACACCTGCCAAGCAAAACTCTAAGTGGGGAGGCTACAACCTCGACGTAGCATGGGATCAAATTTCTATTCACGCCCTCTAAGGGGGTGCCCCCCTCTCGGTCCCAACCGGAAACACCCATGCCCCCTGACCAAGTGGCATGCCTACTGGAGGCCTCCGGTATCTTCCACTATGGCCCCTCTGTACGGTGTGTGCTTTGGTAGGGGTTGACAACTTACTGAACCATACCCTGTCCCCTGCAGGGACAAGTGGTGGTACCAACAAATAAGGGAGCTATTGATCAAGACTCGGTCTACAACCGACTCAGGGGGTCCAAGTATCCTCCAACAATATTACCCTTTATGAAATAAATCACCACTCCTCAAACCTCACCATGCCATGCCGGACATACTCGTCTCGACGAGGGACTAGGGACAAGCTCGGGTCTACCCAAGACCACGACTTTCCCGGCTTCTTACCGGTATGCATGAGGAGCTCACGAGGATGATCCAAATCACTAATGTATCCATTGCTGACCACAACACAACTCCAAAGTGTACTCATGCACGAGACTATATCGATACAAAAAGCTATCACATACTCCAGGTCAAAAGGTGTTGTGATCGTATCAGAACACCACAACAAAATATTATGCCAGAGTTCAGAAATGCGTGCCTTCAAGAGTATGCAAAGGATGCACTTATTGGAAGCTTTCCTTTTTCTCCAAAAATCCTATTTTGCAAAATACACAATTAACAAATATTTCAAACACAGTACAAAAAGTTGTCTCAAATATTTTTGAAATAATTCTTAAAATAAACTAGATGAAATTTGAGAGAGGTAGGAAAAAGAATCAACCCATTTGGAGTTTTATTTTAAAAGTTATAGCCAGTCAAAGTTTGGTCAAATCTCTGTTTTTTAAATAAAACCAGAAAAGAAAACGTTTCGAGGGGAATACGCTTTCGCAGCAGAGGAAACGTACGCAGGGATTTGCGCCACCACTTAACCAGAGAGAGCGGCCGTGCGGGTCACTGACAATGGGTCTAGAGGGCCCACTGGTCAGGTTTGACTGGTCTCCCTCTCCCTCCTTTCTCTGTGCCCAAACGGTGGCGGGGCTCCGGCGATCGCCGGCGGCGAACGGCGGCTCCTCGAGGGCATCTGAAGGCATGGATGGGATGGCCAGACCGAGGCAGTCCTCTCGGTGGGCGTTAGGCAGGTGGGGACGGAGGAGGTCACCGGCGGCGAGCTTCGCGGCGGAGGGGGCTACGGTGGTGAAGTGACATTTGGGCTCCGGTGATCCTCGGCCGAAGCTGGGTGCTAGGCAGCCCCGCACGACTACGGGGGAGTTCTTGGTGGCGCTGGATTGGCGGGGGAGGGCTTGGCTGCAACGCATGGCACGGGATTGCGACGCCGACCGAACTTGCCGGAGGCGGGGAAGAAAGCTCCTTCCCGTCGATTGCTGGCTGTGGGAGGGCTATGGGGGTGGTCTGGGGTTGCTTGAGTGTTCGGTTGAGCTCGGGGTCCCTTTAAATAGGCGCTCGAGGCTGGCTCCCGCGGTGGCCGAGGATAAGATCGTCGGCGACCACTTTTCTGTAGTTGCAGGGCATCGTGGCGGCGACGAAAGCGTGCCGACGAGCGGGAGGATAAGCACGGCCTGTGCTCTGGGGCAGCTGGCGTGCGCTGGCGGTTTGGGCGGCGCCATCCGCGGCGGAATCCGCTGCCGACGCCGGCGTGCTGCCAAGGCGGCGCTGCAGGGTGCCAGGGAGAGCTTGGAGGGTACTGGAGAGAGGGCGAGTGCCTGGCGTGGTTCGGCAGGCGAGCAGGGGCCAGAGATGGGACGCGACGAGGGCGGCAGAGCGGCGTGTCGGCTCAGTGCGCGCGCGTGCAAAACGTGCGCTCTGGGCGCGCCCAGAGCATGCACGGCAGGTGTTCGACGCAATGCCAGCACGCTCTAGAGAGCTTGGGTGAGGCTGGCGAGGAACAGAACAAGGGTAGGGGTGGCTAGGAGCTCAGTGGACAAGGTTGCTGGGTCAGTGGAACAAGTTCACAGTGCAAACAAAGAACTCATGCCAAAATAGGCTGTGCACACCAGGTGTTCGACATAATGCCAAGTGCACTTAGGCAACTCTTGGAGTGGCCAAAATCTCCAGATCAGTGTCTCTTTAGGTGTAGGAGATGATGGTAAGATCACTTGGGCAAAACCAGAAACTTGTTAGTGCAAGTTTTGCAAAACTCCAGTTTTGGACAGAAAGAAAAAAGGGTTTAAATCATGCACTTGAAAATCTCTAATGAGTCCACTCTCCTGGACTTAAGGGTTTAGAAGGGAGGGCTATAAGTAGGAAAAAGCTCAGGGTTACTAGAGCAAAGAAAAATAAGGTTGCAGTACAAATCACCAATTTGGACCAGAATGCAAAAGAGGTTGATCCACTCAAATTTTTCAAAGAACATCACTGGGTTTTTGCTTGAAGATGAATTGTATGCACCCACTGACATCTCCAAACACTTGGAAGAATTTTTAAAGAAATATTTAAATGGGTTGTAGTGCAAAAGTGCCTACTGGACCAGATTGGAAAAGCTGGTGTAGAACTCAAAATCTCCAATGGCCAGAAGGTATTTTTGCATAAAAGTGATTTGGAACCATCACATGACATCCCCAAATTTTGGTGGAAATTTTGAATGCATTTGCCAAAAGGTTGCAGTGCAAAACAGGCTCCAAATGCAAAAGAAATCATTTTAAAAGAATAAAGCTCTGGGGAGACAAGTCTTGAAATTTAAATCCACTGATGAGGAATTGTTTCTTAAGGGAGAGTATTCAAGTCCAATAATACTTTTGAAGGTTTTTCCCACTAGAGGCAAAAATCCAAAATCACAAAAGGTAAAACTTGACAAAAAAATGGAAAAGTTTTATTTCCTGGCAACATTTTACTAAATAAAACAAGGCCAAAATTTTGGGGTGTCACAACCACCCAACCCTGGCTATCAGAACAAGTCTCACAATCAAGCTCCAAAGTTGAATGCTCCTTATCATCGTCCACTCTCAGAGGTGACTTGCAACAAGTGTCAGCAGAAAGGTCATTATGCTAACAAGTGCTTCAACCAAAGGCTCCTTCCGCCTCCTCCTCCTGTGAGATCTTCCAGCAATGCAGTGGTCAAGCATAATCCCAAGTTTGCAAAGGTGAACATGATGAATGCAGCTCAAGCGGAGGAATCTACTGATGTGATAATGGGTAATCTCTCAGTTAATGATATTCCTGCAAAAGTCTTATTATATACTGGTGCTTCGCTTTGTTTCATGTCAAGACCGTTTTTTGCCAAGCATGAATTCACTTGTTCACATATGGGTAAACCCATGGATGTCGTTTCTCTGGGTAAACGTTTGAGTTCTAGTTTGGTGGTTCCGGATGTTTCCATCAAGATGGGAAACTATAAATTTCTGTCTTCTCCAATTGTTCTTGGTGACTCGGATATTGATCTAATTCTCGGGATGGACTGGCTTTCTAAGCACAAGGCTCAACTTGATTGTGCTGCCAGGGAAATTCAATTGAGACACTCTTCTGAGGATGTTATCATTTATGCCGCTCGTGATGAAACCATTCGGTTGTTTTCTCTCAATAAGAAGGGCGAGTTGGATGCTATTTCTCAAATTCCAGTCGTTTGTGAGTACCAAGATGTCTTTCCAGAAGAGCTTCCGGGTATGCCTCCTCACTGCCCAGTTGAGTTCGTTATCGATCTTGAGCCTGGCACGGAACCTGTTTGCAAGCGTCCTTACAAGCTTGGACCCAAGGAGCTGAAAGAATTGAAGAAACAGCTCAATGAACAAGAGCGTCTGGGTTTGATCAGACCGAGTTCATCTCCGTGGGGTTGTGGTGTTCTTTTTGTCCAGAAGAAGGATGGCACGGACCGACTTTGTGTCGACTACCGTCCATTTAACAAGAAGACAATCAAGAACAAGTATCCACTTCCCAACATCAATGAGCTATTCGAGCAACTCAAAGGTGCTAAAGTATTCTCCAAGCTTGACCTTCGAATGGGTTATCATCAGATTCGCATTCGTGAAGAAGATATTCCCAAGACAGCATTCAGAACAAGCTTTGGTTCTTATGAATATACTGTCATGTCTTTCGGCCTTGTCAATGCTCCTCCAACATTCTCTCGGATGATGAATTTCATCTTCAACCCCTATACCAATGAATTCGTCCTGGTGTATCTTGATGATATCTTGGTCTTCTCCAAGAATAAGAAGGATCATGCCAAACATTTGCGATTGGTGCTCGACAAGCTCAGAGAGTATCAATTCTATGCAAAGTTTTCCAAATGTGAGTTTTGGCTTGATGAAGTTCTTTACCTTGGTCACATCATCTCTGCCAAGGGCATCGCTGTTAATCCCGAGAAGGTGTCTGCAATTGTAAATTGGGAACCTCCTCAGAATGTCAAGCAGCTTCGCAGTTTTCTTGGTCTTGCAAGCTATTGCCGAAGATTCGTTGAGAATTTCTCTAAGATTGCAAAGCCTCTTTCCAACCTCCTCCAGAAGCATGTGAAGTATGTCTGGACTCCTGAGTGTGACGTTGCTTTCAACACTCTCAAAGAGAAACTCGTCACAGCTCATGTCTTGACTCCTCCTGGCGAATCCAAGCCATTCGAAGTTTTCTGTGATGCTTCTCTTCAAGGTCTCGGTGTTGTGTTAATGCAAGAGAAGAAAGTTGTGGCCTATACCTCTCGTCAGTTGAAGCCCAACGAAAAGAACTACCCCACTCACAATCTTGAGTTGGCGGCAGTTGTCCATGCATTAATTACATGGAGACATCTCTTGTTGGGAAGAAAAGTGGACATATTCATCGATCACAAGAGTCTTAAATACATCTTCACTCAGCCCAACCTCAACCTCAGGCAAACTCGATGGGTCGAGATGATTCAAGAGTACAATCCGAGTATTGAATATACTCCAGGCAAGGCCAATGTCATTGCAGATACTTTGAGCAGGAAGGCTTATTGCAACAGCTTAATTCTCAAGCCATTTCAACCTGATCTTTGTGAAGCTTTCCGCAAGCTGAATCTCCAAGTTATTCCTCAAGGCTTTCTTGCCAACCTCATAGTCTCTCCTACTTTGGAAGATCAAATTCGTGAGGCACAACTCCTGGATACCATGGTGAAGAAGGTGAAACGTGGCATCGACAAGGGTCTTTCCAAATACAAGTGCTATCGCATTGATGACAAAGACACTTTATTCTTCGAGGACCGGATTGTGGTTCCTAAAGGTGATCTAAGGAAAGTCATTATGAACAAGGCACACAATTCTCTTCTTTCCATTCATCCTGGAAGTACGAAGATGTACCATGACCTCAAGCGGTCGTATTGGTGGACTCGAATGAAGCGAGAAATCGCTCAATTCGTGAACGAATGTGATGTCTGTCGAAGGGTGAAAGCAGAACACCAACGACCAGCTGGTCTCCTCCAACCTCTTGCTATCCCAGAATGGAAGTTTGATCATATCGAAATGGACTTCGTGACGGGATTTCCAAAGTCCAAGCGCGGAAATGATGCTATCTTCGTTGTCATCGACAAGCTTACTAAAGTGGCTCATTTCCTTCCAATCAAAGAATCTATTACAACAGCTCAGTTGGCAGAGCTATACACCTCCAGGATTGTCTCCTTGCACGGCATCCCACAATTGATATCTTCAGATCGTGGAAGCATCTTCACTTCTAAGTTCTGGGACTCCTTCTAGAAGGCCATGGGCACCAACATTCGCTTCAGCACAGCTTTCCATCCTCAAACTAGTGGCCAAGTCAAGTGAGTCAATCAAATCCTTGAAGATATGCTCAGGGCTTGTGTCATTTCCTTTGGCATGAAATGGGAAGATTGTCTTCCATATGCCGAGTTCTCCTACAACAAGAGCTTCCAAGCGAGTTCGGGCAAGGCCCCATTCGAGATTCTATATAGCAGAAAGTGTCGTACTCCTCTCAATTGGTCAGAGACTGGTGAACGCCAACTTCTTGGCAATGACTTAATCATAGAGGCTGAAGAAATGTGTAAAGTCATCCGTGAAAATCTCAAAGCCGCGCAATCGCGCCAGAAGAGTTACTATGATAGTAAGCACCGTGATTTGGCTTTCGAGATCAGAGACCATGTCTACCTCCACGTCTCTCCAATGAAAGGCACTCGTCGCTTCGGTATCAAAGGGAAGCTTGCCCCTAGATACATGGGTCCTTTCAAGATCATTGGCAAAAGAGGCGACCTCGCCTATCAACTTGAGCTTCCCTCCAACTTCGCGAACATGCACGATGTGTTTCACGTGTCACAGCTTCGCAAGTGATTCAAGACTCCTGTGCGCACCATCAACTTCGAAGAGATTGACCTCCAAGAAGATCTGTCTTATCATGAGCACCCCGTTGCTATTCTTGAAGAAACTGAGCGCAAGACTCGCAACAAGTCAATCAAATTCCTGAAAGTGAAGTGGTCGCACCATTCCGACCGAGAAGCCACCTGGGAACGCGAGGACCACCTCCGTTCCGAATATCCGGAGTTCTTTCAGTCCTAGATCTCGGGACGAGATCCTCTCGTAGTGGTGGAGTGTTGTAACACCCCGGATGTAACTTTCCATATTTGTAACTCCAACTCTTGCCATTTTCGGCTATGTGTTATGATTTTCCCTCCGTGGTTGGGTTTTGTCTTTCGTTTTGCATTTTGTTCATGTCATGCATCTCATATCATGCCATCATGTGCATCTCATTTTCATACGTGTTCGTCTCATGCATCCAAGCATTTTCCCCGTTGTCCGTTTTGCAATCCGACACTCCCACATGCACCGGCGCACCCCACTTGTTTATTTTCGTGAGCGGGTGTTAAACATTCTCGGAATGGACCGAGGTTTGTCAAGTGGCCTTGGTATACCACCGGTAGACCACCTGTCAAGTTTCGTTCCATTTGGAGGTCGTTTGACGCTCCAACGGTTAACCGGGTAACCGCAAAGGGCTTTTGTGTGTTGCAGCAAAACCCTCCCTCCAAACAGCCCAATAACCCCTCTAAGTCACCTCCATGCTCTCGGTCGTTCGATCACGATCGTGTGGGCGAAAACCACACTCCATTTGGACTCTCCTAGCTCCGTATGCCTATATAAACACCTCCCCCTCCGAAATTTGCGTCCAAAACCATAGCCTCTTCCTCCTCCGCGCGCCGGACAAAACCTCCCGCGCCGCTGGACACGTCTGTCGCCGCCCTCGCCCAATCCGCCGCCGCCACGTGTTGCCTCCCCGCGCCCACATCGCCGCCGCCGCCCGGGGCCCAGATCCGGCCCGCCCCGGGCCGAACCGGGCCACGCCGGGCCCCGCGCCGCCTCCTCCTCCTCCAGCGCCTCCTCGCCCG
>NC_057799.1:221241044-221299253 GCF_018294505.1 Triticum aestivum
GCCCTGCAGCCGCCGCCGTTCCCGCGGATCCCCGCGCCGTCGCCTCCCTCCGTTGAGCGCCGCCCGAGCCCGCGCCGCCGCCTCCTTCCTCGCCGCCAACGCCTCCTCTCCGCCCGAGCCCCGACCTCCCCGTCCTCCTACTCCGGCCAAACCCCGGCGAGCTCACCCCGGCGCCTCGGTTCACGCGCGCCCCGGTCCAGATTCAAGAGAGGTTGACTTCCCCCCCCCCTCGTTTTCTTCTAAGTCCCGAGGATATTGCATTATGTGCTCATGTTCATCGCATCATATCTCATTACATACTGCTCATATTCATGCGCATGATATAACGAAATGTTCGCCACGAGATGTTCTTCATTTTGTTCCATTGTGTCATGCTCATTGAGTCCATCTTGATGCCCAAATCTCTGGTGCAAGAGTGCTATGTGATGTTTACTGCTGTTACTTAGCAGAACTTGGTGGTTTGTCTTTTTCATTGCATTAGATCTGTGCATCTTATGGGCATGAGCTCTACAGGTGTTTTGATCTATGCCATGCCATCTTTACAGAGGTGTATGCCATGTAGTTTTGTGATTTATGTGGTGACTAGCACAAGCATGCAAACTAGGCATCGTGATGTTTCTGTTTTTAGGGACTTAAGATTTTTGCCAAGTCTGTTACTGCTGTTATTTTGTTGCCATGTATCCATGTGGCTACAGTGGGATCCATGCTTATTTTGAGTATGTTCAGTAAGGATGTTTTGTATACATAGTTGTGCTCTATCCATCCATGCCCCTGTTTGTAATTATGGAGTGCCATAGCATGTCTTAATCTTGCTCTACTCTTGCTATAAAATATTCCTGGCAGATTGTTAGCATGATATTCAATTTTGCCAAGGTGGTTGTAGTTGATCCATACATGCTATGAATTTGCTCTTGCCATGGTTAGCTTCATAAACATGCCATATTGCTGTAGGTATGCTTGTTTTGTCATGCATTGCTTTGTGATGAGTGAATCAAGCTCACCAAGATGCCTTCATAAATCTGTTAATGCCATGTTCTGTTTTCTGCTAAGTCTGTAACCTGTTAATGAAACTTTCTATGTTTACATGGGTGCCATCATATCTTCTGATCCTTTTTGGCTCATGGTCATTAAGGGACTTTTGTTTTATGCATTTAGTAGATTCATTCCATGCCTTTCTTTGCTATGTTAAGTTCCTGTAGCATGTGTTTTTCTTGCTCTGAACATTGCTACCTGATGCTGTTTCTGCCATGTCCAGTATTTTTACCAAGTCTGTGAACCTGATATCTTTTGCACTTTTGCCATGCTTGTTTCAACCCGTTATGGTGTGATCTAGCCATAGCTCAGTGTTCATCTTTTGTCAAGCATCTCCTGTAGATTACTGTCATATGCTTTGTTGCTACGTTGGGGTGCTGTAGCATAGTGACTTGATGTATTCTATGTGCTATCATGATGTTAATTGCAGAATCGTGTCATTCTTGTTTTGCTTGCCATTTGCAAACCGTGCATTCGTTTCCGGTGATCTTTATATCGATTTCAACCGAAGTCATCTCATTTTTCCAGTGGAATACTTGGTTTGCCAAGTTACTGCCTTGTTCATCCTTTTTCTTCCGGAGCACGCATACGCATCGCATATCATATCTTGCATATCATGCATATCATGCATGTATTGCATCATGTTGCTTGTGCATTTCCCATGATTGATTGTGGTTCCATTGCTTGTGTTCTTGCTGTGGGTAGAGCCGGGGGACGAGTTCGCGAACGAGGAACATGTTGAGTACGCTTACGAGGATCAAGCTTTCGACAACTCTGAGAACCTTGCAGGCAAGATGACCATACCCTCGAAATCACTTCTATCTTTGCTTTGCTAGTTGTTCATTCTATTGCTATGTTGCGCTACCTACCACTTGCTATATCATGCCTCCCATATTGCCATGTCAAGCCTCTAACCATCCTTTCCTAGCAAACCGTTGTTTGGCTATGTTACCGCTTTTGCTCAGCCCCTCTTATAGCGTTGCTAGTTGCAGGTGAAGTTGAAGCTGGTTCCATGTTGGAACATGGATATGTTGGGATATCACAATATATCTTACTTTAATTAATGCATCTATATACTTGGTAAAGGGTGGAAGGCTCGGCCTTATGCTTGGTGTCTTGTTCCACTCTTGCCGCCCTAGTTTCCGTCATACCGGTGTTATGTTCCTTGATTTTGCGTTCCTTACGCGGTTGGGTGATTTATGGGACCCCCTTGACAGTTCGCCTTGAATAAAACTCCTCCAGCAAGGCCCAACCTTGGTTTTACCATTTGCTACCACCTATCCCCTTTTCCCTTGGGTTCTGCAGACTCAAGGGTCATCTTTATTTTAGACCCCCCGGGCCAGTGCTCCATCGAGTGTTGGTCCGAACCGAGCTGCCTGCGGCGCCACCTTGGGGAAACTTGAGGGTTGGTTTTACTCATAGCTAGACTCATCCGGTGTTGCCCTAAGAACGAGATATGTGTAGCTCCTATCGGGATTTGTCGGCACATCGGGCGGCTTTGCTGGTCTTGTTTTACCATTGTCGAAATGTCTTGTAAACCGGGATTCCGAGACTGATCGGGTCTTCCCAGGAGAAGGAATATCCTTCGTTGACCGTGAGAGCTTATAATGGGCTAAGTTGGGACACCCCTGCAGGGTATTATCTTTCGAAAGCCGTGCCCGCGGTTATGTGGCAGATGGGAATTTGTTAATATCCGGTTGTAGAGAACTTGACACTCGACTTAATTAAAACGCATCAACCGCGTGTGTAGCCGTGATGGTCTCTTTTCGGCGGAGTCCGGGAAGTGAACACGGTTTTTGGGTTATGGTTGACGTAAGTAGGAGTTCAGGATCACTTCTTGATCATTACTAGTTGACGACCGTTCCGTTGCTCCTCTTCTCGCTCTTATTTGCGTATGTTATCCACCATATATGCTTTGTGCTTGCTGCAGCTCCACCTCATTACCCCATCCTTCCTATTAGCTTAAATAGTCTTGATCTCGCGGGTGTGAGATTGCTGAGTCGTCGTGACTCACAGATACTTCCAAAACAGTTGCAGGTGTCGAGGATACCAGTGCAGGTGACGCAACCGAGCTTAAGTGGGAGTTCGACGAGGACCTTGGTCGTTACTATGTTTCTTTCCCTTCTTATAGCGTTGCTAGTTGCAGGTGAAGTTGAAGTTGGTTCCATGTTGGAACATGGATATTTTGGAATATCACAATATCTCTTATTTAATTAATGCATCTATATATTTGGTAAAGGGTGGAAGGCTCGGCATTATGCCTGGTGTTTTGTTCCACTCTTGCCGCCCTAGTTTCCGTCATACCGGTATTATGTTCCTTGAGTTTGCTTTCCTTACGCGGTTGGGTCATTTATGGGACCCCCTTGACAGTTCTCCTTGAATAAAACTCCTCCAGCAAGGCCCAACCTTTGTTTTACCATTTGCCACCTAAGCCTTTTCCCTTGGGTTTTCGCGGGCCCGAGGGTCATCTTTATTTAACCCCCCCGGGCCAGTGCTCCTTCGAGTGTTGGTCCGAACCGAGCAGCCTGCGGGGCCACCTCGGGGAAACTCGAGGCCTGGTTTTACTCGTAGCTTGACTTATCCGGTGTGCCCTGAGAACAAGATATGTGCAGCTCCTATCGGGATTTGTCGGCGCATCGGGCGGCTTTGCTGGTCTTGTTTTACCATTGTCGAAATGTCTTGTAAACCGGGATTCCGAGACTGATCGGGTCTTCCTGGGAGAAGGTTTATCCTTCGTTGACCGTGAGAGCTTATAATGGGATACGTTGGGACACCCCTGCAGGGTATTATCTTTCGAAAGCCGTGCCCGCGGTTATGAGGCAGATGGGAATTTTTTAATGTTCGGTTGTAGAGAACTTGACACTTGACTTAATTAAAATACATCAACCGTGTGTGTAGCCGTGATGGTCTCTTCTCGGCGGAGTCCGGGAAGTGAACACGGTTTGAGTTATGCATGAACGTAAGTAGTTTCAGGATCACTTCTTGATCATTTCTAGCTTCGCAACCATTGCGTTGCTTCTCTTCTCGCTCTCATTTGCGTATGTTAGCCACCATATATGCTTAGTGCTTGCTGCAGCTCCACCTCATTACACCATCCTTTCCTATAAGCTGAAATAGTCTTGATCTCGCGGGTGTGAGATTGCTGAGTCCTCGTGACTCACAGATTCCACCAAAACAGTTGCAGGTGCCGACTAGACCAGTGCAGATGACGCAACCGAGCTCAAGTGGGAGTTCGACGAGGAACGTGGTCGTTACTATGTTTCGTTTCCTGATGATCAGTAGTGGTGCCCAGTTGGGACGATCGGGGATCTGGCATTTGGGGTTGTCTTCTTTTCTTTTGGTTCTGTAGTTGGACCTATGTGTGTACTCTGATTGATGTATGATTTATTTATGTATTGTGTGAAGTGGTGATTGTAAGCCAACTCTTTATCCCATTCTTGTTCATTACATGGGATTGTGTGAAGATGACCCTTCTTGCGACAAAACCACAATGCGATTATGCCTCTAAGTCGTGCCTCGACATGTGGGAGATATAGCCGCATCGTGGGCGTTACAAGTTGGTAATCAGAGCCATCCCCGACTTAGGAGCCCCCTGCTTGATCGAATCGCTGGCATTGTTGAGTCTAGAACAAAAATTGTTTTGAGTCTTAGGATTATATATATCGGAGAGTAGGATTCTTTTTACTCCTCAGTCCCTTCGTCGCTCTGGTGAGGCCTCCTGACGTAGAAGTTTTGACTCTTCTCTCCTCAAATTTCACTAAATTTTTTCAGGATCACGCGGGTATCTTAGAATCATTCCGATAGTTTTGTGACGAGAAAATTGTTCTTGCTGCCTCCTGACATTTAGGGGTTGTGGCAGTGTCCCGGGGAGTTGAGCTCCGAGGTGTTGTCGTCACAATTTTATCGTTGCAGTTCTGGAATACCTGAGTTTCGCCGACATCGAAAATCTCTTTTATGCAGTTGTTGGTGAGATCACCTCGACGCCACCCAGTACTGGGGCGGGAGTTCGGGAGTATTGCCATAACTCGTATAACGGATGTGTTTCGAAGGTTGAGGTTGCATCATATACAACTCTTCTTCTAGAAATCCATTCAGGAATGCAGTCTTTACATCCATTTGCCAAATTTCATAATCATAAAATGCGGCAATTGCTAACATGATTCGGACAGACTTAAGCATCGCTACGAGTGAGAAAATCTCATCGTAGTCAACACCTTGAACTTTGTCAAAAACCTTTTTCAACAAGTCTAGCTTTGTAGATAGTAACACTACTATCAGCGTCCGTCTTCCTCTTGAAGGTCCATTTATTCTAAATGGCTTGCTGATCATCGGGCAAGTCAACCAAAGTCCACACTTTGTTCTCATACATGAATCCCATCTCAGATTTCATGGCTTCAAGCCATTTTGCGGAATCTGGGCTCACCATCGCTTCTTCATAGTTCGTAGGTTCGTCATGGTCTAGTAACATAACCTCCAGAACAGGATTACCGTACCACTCTGGTGCGGATCTTACTCTGGTTAACCTACGAGGTTCAGTAACAACTTGATATGAAGTTTCATGATCATCATCATTAACTTCCTCACTAATTGGTGTAGGCGTCATAGAAACCGGTTTCTGTGATGATCTACTTTCCAATAAGGGAGCATGTACAGTTACCTCATCAAGTTCTACTTTCCTCCCACTCACTTCTTTCGAGAGAAACTCCTTCTCTAGAAAGATTCCAAATTTAGCAACAAAAGTCTTGCCTTCGGATTTGTGATAGAAGGTGTACCCAACACTCTCTTTTGGGTATCCTATGAAGACACATTTTTCCGATTTGGGTTTGAGCTTATCAGGATAAAACTTTTTCACATAAGCATCGCAACCCCAAACTTTAAGAAACGACAACTTGGGTTTCTTGCCAAACCACAGTTCATAAGGTGTCGTCTCAACGGATTTCGATGGTGCCCTATTTAACGTGAATGCAGCTATCTCTAATGCATAACCCCAAAACTATAGTGGTAAATCGGTAAGAAACATCATAGATTGCACTATATCCAATAAAGTACGGTTATGACGTTCGGACACACCATTACGCTGTGGTGTTCCAGATGGCGTGAGTTGCGAAACTATTCCGCATTGTTTCAAATGAAGACCAAACTCGTAACTCAAATATTTGTCTCCGCGATCAGATCGTAGAAACTTTATTTTCTTGTCACGATGATTTTCCACTTCACTCTGAAATTCTTTGAACTATTCAAATGTTTCAGACTTATGTTTCATCAAGTAGATATACCCATATCTGCTCAAATCATCTGTGAAGGTCAGAAAATAACGATAACCGCCACGAGCCTCAACACTCATCGGACCGCATACATCAGTATGTATTATTTCCAATAAGTCTGTTGCTCTCTCCATAGTACCGGAGAACGGCGTTTTAGTCATCTTGCCCATGAGGCACGGTTCACAAGTACCAAGTGATTCATAACCAAGTGGTTCCAAAATCCCATCAGCATGGAGTTTCTTCATGCGCTTTACACCAATATGACCTCAACGGTAGTGCCACAAATAAGTTGCACTATCATTATTAACTTTGCATCTTTTGGCTTCAATATTATGAATATGTGTATCACTACGATCGAGATCCAACAAACCATTTTCGTTGGTGTGTATGACCATAGAAGGTTTTTATTCATGTAAACAGAACAACAATTCTTCTCTAACTTAAATGAATAACGGTATTGCAATAAACATGATCAAATCATATTTATGCTCAACGCAAACACCAAATAACACTTATTTAGGTTCAACACTAATCCCGAAAGTATAGGGAGTGTGCGATGATGATCATATCAATCTTGGTACCACTTCCAACACACATCGTCACTTCACCCTTAACTAGTCTCTGTTCATTCTGTAACTCCTGTTTCGAGTTACTAATTTTTAGCAACCGAACAAGTATCAAATACCCAGGGGCTACTATAAACACTAGTAAGGTACACATCAATAACATGTATATCCAATATACCTTTGTTCACTTTGCCATCCTTCTTATCCGCCAAGTATCTAGGGGCAGTTCCACTTCCAGTGACTAGTCCCTTTGCAGTAGTAGCACTTAGTCTCAGGCTTAGGTCCAGACTTGGGCTTCTTCACTTGAGCAGCAACTTCCTTGCCGTTCTTCTTGAAGTTCCCCTTCTTCGCTTTGCCCTTTTCTTGAAACTAGTGGTCTTGTTAACCATCAACACTTGATGCTCTTTCTTGATTTCTACCTTCGTCGATTTCAGTATCGCGAAGAGCTCGGGAATTACTTTCGTCATCCCTTGCATATTATACTTCATCACGAAGTTCTAGTAACTTGGTGATACTGACTAGAGAACTCTGTCAATCACTATCTTATCTGGAAGATTAACTCCCACTTGATTCAAGTGATTGTAGTACTCAGACATTCTGAGCACATGCTCACTAGCTGAGCAATTCTCCTCCATCTTGTAGGCAAAGTACTGTCAGAGGTCTCATACCTCTCGACACGGGCATGGGTATGAAATACCAATTTCAACTCTTAGAACATCTTATATGCTCTGTGGCGTTCAAAACATTTTTGAAGTACCGGTTCTAAGCCGTAAAGCATGGTGCACTAAACTATCAAGTAGTCATCATACCGAGCTTTTGTCAAATGTTCATAACGTCTGCATCTGCTCCTGCAATAGGTCTATCACCTAGCGGTGCATCAAGGACATAATACTTCTGTGTAGCAATGAGGTTAATCATCAGATCATGGACCAAGTCCGCACCATTGCTACTAACATCTTTCAACTTAGTTTTCTCTAGGAACATATCAAAATAAAACAGGGGAGCAAAACGCGAGCTATTGATCTACAACATAGATATGCTAATACTACCAGGACTAAGTTCATGATAAATTTAAGTTCAATTAATCATATTACTTAAGAACTCCCACTTAGATAGACATCCCTCTAATCCTCTCAGTGATCACGTGATCCAAATCAACTAAACCATGTCCGATCATCACGTGAGATGGAGTAGATTCAATGGTGAACATCACTATGTTGATCATATCTACAATATGATTTACGCTCGACCTTTCGGTCTCAGTGTTCCGAGGCCATATCTGCATATGCTAGGCTCGTCAAGTTTAACCTGAGTATTCCGCGTGTGCAAAACTGGCTTGCACCCGTTGTAGATGGACGTAGAGCTTATCACACCCGATCATCACGTGGTGTCTGGGCACGACGAACTTTGGCAACGGTGCATACTCAAGGAGAACACTTTTATCTTGAAATTTAGTGAGAGATCATCTTATAATGCTACCGTCAATCAAAGCAAGATAAGATGCAAAAAAGATAAACATCACATGCAATCAATATAAGTGATATGATATGGCCATCATCATCTTGTGCTTGTGATCTCCATCTCCGAAGCACCGTCATGATCACCATCGTCACCGGCGCGACACCTTGATCTCCATCGTAGCATCGTTGTCGTCTCGCCAATCTTATGCTTCTACGACTATCGCTACCGCTTAGTGATAAAGTAAAGCATTACAAGGCGATTGCATTGCATACAATAAAGCGACAACCATATGGCTCCTGCCAGTTGCCCATAACTCGGTTACAAAACATGATCATCTCATACAATAAGATTTAGCATCATGTCTTGACCATATCACATCACAACATGCCCTGCAAAAACAAGTTAGACGTCCTCTACTTTGTTGTTGCAAGTTTTACGTGGCTGCTACTGGCCTTAGCAAGAACCGTTCTTACCTACGCATCAAAACCACAAAGATAGTTTGTCAAGTTGGTGTTGTTTTAACCTTCGCAAGGACCGGGCGTAGCCACACTCGGTTCAACTAAAGTTGGAGAAACTGACACCCGCCAGCCACCTGTGTGCAAAGCACGTCGGTAGAACCAGTCTCGCGTAAGCGTACGCGTAATGTCGGTCCGGGCCGCTTCATCCAACAATACCGCCGAACCAAAGTATGACATGCTGGTAAGCAGTATGACTTGTATCGCCCACAATTCACTTGTGTTCTACTCGTGCATATAACATCTACGCATAAAACCTGGCTCTGATACCACTGTTGGGGAATGTAGTAATTTCAAAAAAAATCCTACGCACACACAAGATCATGATGATGGATAGCAACGAGAGGGTAGTGTGTTGTCCATGTACCCTCGTAGACCGAAAGCGGATGCGTTAGCACAATGCGGTTGATGTAGTTGTATGTCTTCACGATCCGACCGATCAAGTACCGAACGCACGGCACCTCCGAGTTCAGCACAGGTTCTGCCCGATGACGTCCCTCGAACTCCGATCCAGCCGAGTGCTGAGGAAGAGTTCCGTCAGCACAATGGCGTGGAGACGATGATGATGTTCTACCGACGCAAGGCTTCGCCTAAGCACCGCTACGATATGACCGAGGTGAATTATGGTGGAGGGGGGCACCGCACACGGCTAAGAGATCAAACGATCAATTGTTGTGTCTATGGGGTGCCCCCTGCCCCCGTATATAAAGGAGCAAGGGGAGGAGGCGGCCGGCCAGGGAGAGGCGCGCCAAGGGGGAGTTCTACTCCCACCGGGAGTAGGATTCCCCCTTCCAAGTAGTAGGAGTAGGAGTCAAGGAAAGGGGAGAGAGAAGAGAAGGAAGGAGGGGGCACAACCCCTTCCCCTAGTCCAATTCGGACTAGGCCTTGGGGGGGCAGCCTCTCCTCTCTCTTTCCCCTAAAGCCCAATAAGGCCCATATACTCCCCGGAGAGTTCTCGTAACTCTCCAGTCCTCCGAAAAATACCCGAATCACTCGGAACCTTTCCGATGTCCGAATATAGTCGTCCAATATATCGATCTTTACATCTCGACCATTTTGAGACTCCTCGTCATGTCCCCGATCTCATCCGGGACTCCAAACTACCTTCGGTACATCAAAACACATAAACTCGTAATATAACCGTCATCGAAACTTTAAGCGTGCGGACCCTACGGGTTCGAGAACAATGTAGACATGACCGAGACACGTCTCCGGTCAATAACCAATAGCGGAACCTGGATGCTCATATTGGCTCCCACACATTCTACGAAGATCTTTATCGGTCAAACCGCATAACAACATACGCTGTTCCCTTTGTCATCGATATGTTACTTGCCCAAGATTCGATCGTGGTATCTCAATACCTAGTTCAATCTCGTTACCGGCAAGTCTCTTTACTCGTTCCGTAATACATCATCCCGCAACTAACTCATTAGTTACAATGCTTGCAAGGCTTATAGTGATGTGCATTACTGAGTGGGCCCAGAGATACCTCTCCGACAATCGGAGTGACAAATCCTAATCTCGAAATACGCCAACCCAACAAGTACCTTTGGAGACACCTGTAGAGCACCTTTATAATCACCCAGTTACGTTGTGACATTTGGTAGCACACAAAGTGTTCCTCCAGTAAACGGGAGTTGCATAATCTCATAGTCATAGGAACATGTATAAGTCATGAAGAAAGCAATAGCAACATACTAAACGATCGAGTGCTAAGCTAACGAAATGGGTCAAGTAAATCACATCATTCTCCTAATGATGGGATCCCATTAATCAAATGACAACTCTTTGTCTATGGCTAGGAAACATAACCATCTTTGATCAACGAACTAGTCAAGTAGAGGCATACTAGTGACACTCTGTTTGTCTATGTATTCACACATCTATCATGTTTCCGGTTAATACAATTCTAGCATGAATAATAAACATTTATCATGAAATATGGAAATAAATAATAACTTTATTATTGCCTCTAGGGCATATTTCCTTCAAAACAGTGCAGCCCAAGCCCACGTGGAGCTCTTCCCCTACCCCCTGTTCACATAGCAGGGGCGTGGCAGCCATCCGGGGCGCCTTGGCCTTGGCTGTCGGCGTGGCAGCCATCCGCCACCCCCTGGGCGCCTACAAGGTGACCCCCCTCGACCCCCCTTGCCAAAACCCTAACCCCCATACTCTCCTTCCCTCCTTTTTCTTGATCTGGAGCTCACCCCGAGCTCAACGTCGACGTGCGCTCGTCGATCCCGCGACCGCCGTGTCTCCCGAGCCACGCGGAGACGTATAAAAGCTCCGCCACGCTCGTCTTCGTCGGATGCATCCACTGGTTTGAGCCGGGGCACTCTGCATCGTCATCGCCATCTTCTTCCCCACGATGAACCAAACCACCAGCACCACTGCCTCATCGTCGCCCCGCTGCTCCGACGCCTCCCGGCCCTCCTCGAGCTCGCCCCGCGCTCACTGTGAGTCCCCTCCGTCAACCCCTGTTTTCCCCCTTGTTAGACGTTGTAGTCTGCCGACGCGGCCGAAGCTCTGGCCACACCTAGGACGCGCCTTCCTGCAGCCACTTCCGCCCGCCCGTGCCTGACCTCGCTGCCGCTGCATCCTGCTACCGCGTCGATGCGCCCCGGGCCGCACCCCTACCTCGCGTGCACGCTGCTATCCGCAAGCGCCTCGCCCCTGCCCGCTCGCTGCCACCCCGCGACCTGGCACAACCCCACAGCTGCCCGGGCTCTGCTCACACCCACGTCGCTCGCGCCGCCGTCTGTCGGAGTCCTCGCCTCCGCCCGCTATTGCTTCGGCGAACGCCGCCGACCGCCGCTGTCCGCAGCTCACCTCCGGTCGCCGCTCACTCGCACCCGCCCACCACGGCTCGCCCTTCTCACCCTGGTTGCCCCGTGAGACTGCTGCGACCTCCCGCTTCCCCAGCGTCACCCCCTGCTGCTCCGGCCAAGCCACCCCGCGGCTGCTGCTGCGGCTCCCGCTAGGCCGCAGCCGAGCGCCGCCGCCGCCCCTGCCTCAAGCCTCCGGCTGCCGCCCGCGCATCACCGCGGCTTCGCCCCGCTCCGCGCCTCACTGGCGCCCGCGCCCGTTAACCGCACACTCGGTTGGTCCTATGGGCCACTGCCTAGTGGGCCCCCTGTCTACAAAAAAATGTTTTTTAACAAAAGATATAAATATTAGTTAATTAATTAACTTAATTAACCTTGCTTAGTTAGTCTAATGAACCATATTAGTCTAGCTAAACTTGCTTAATTAGGTAGGGCAATGACAGATGGGTCCCGGCCGATAGTTTGACCAGCCGGCGCTCTGTTGACTGGTGACGTCATGATGACGTCAGGCGAACATCATAATTGCATTTTTTTAATTAAAGACAATTTTAGAATATTGTTTAAAACTTTAGAAAATTAATATAAAATAATCCGTAAATCGGATGAAAATACTTTGTACATGAAAGTTGCTCAGAACAACGAGACGAATCCGAATACACCGTCCGTTTGTCAGCCACACGTCCCTAGCATAGCGACCATGCAACTTTTCCCCTCCGGTTCATTTGTCCGAAAACGTGAAACACCGGGAATACTTTCCCGGATGTTTTCCCCCTTTGCCGGTATCACCTAGTACTACGTTAGGTCACCTCTAGCACCGCTCATTGCCATGTTATGCTTTGTGATGCTTTGATTGCTCTGTTATTTATTGTGTTCCCCCTCCGTTACTTTTTCCGGTAGACCCCAAGACCGCTGCCGGTACCCTTGTGATCGACTACATCGACGACGAACCCTTCTTTTGCCAGAGCAACCTGGCAAGCCCCCCCTTGATCACCAGATATCGCCTATTCCTTCTCTCTGCTGCTTGAAATTAGAGTAGTGTAGCATGTTACTGCTTTCGGTTACTCCTATTCCGCTGCATAGCCTGTCATTGTTTCTACAGTTGTTACCCTTACCTGCAATCCTACATGCTTAGTATAGGATGCTAGTATTCCATCAGTGGCCCTACATTCTTGTCCGTCTGCCATGCTATACTATCGGGCCGCGGTCACTCGGGAGGTGATCACGGGTATATACTTATATACATAATATTTGATACATGTGGTGACTAAAGTTGGGTCGGCTCGTAGAGTACCCGCGAGTGATTCACGGATTGGGGGCTGAAAGGACCTTTGTCCCAACGGCCCTCTAGGTGGATCTTTGTGGCGGAGCGACAGGGCAGGTTGAGACCACCTAGGTGAGAGGTGGGCCTGGCCCTGGTCGGCATTCGTGGTTACTTCAAAATAACACGCTTAACGAGATCTTGGTATTTGATCTGAGTCTGGCCATTGGCCTAAACGCACTAACCAACTACGCAGGGACAGTTATGGGCACTCGACGTCGTGGTATCAGTTGAAGCATCTTGATGTCAGCGACTGAGCGGCGCGCGCCAGATTGGACCGCAAGCCTGCCCTTGTATTAAGGGGGCTAGGTCTGCTTCCGGCCGCCCTCACAACGTGCAGGTGTGCAATGGACGATGGCCCAGACCCCTGCACCATAGGATTTAGACCGGCGTGCTGACCTCTCTGTTGTGCCTAGGTGGGGCTGTGACGTGTTGATCTTCTGAGGCCGGGCATGACCCAGGAAACTGTGTCCGGCCAAAGGGAATCGAGCATGTTGGGTAATGTGGTGCACCCCTAAAGGGAAGTTTATCTATTCGAATAGCCGTGATCCTCGGTAACAGGACGACCCCGAGTTGTACCTTGACCTTATGACAACTAGAACCGGATACTTAATAAAACACACCCTTTCAAGTGCCAAATACAACCCGGTGATCACTCTCTCACAGGGCGACGAGGGGGGGTCGTTGGGTAGGATTATGCTTTGCGATGATACTTGGTGAACTTACCATCTACTCTCTTCTACATGCTGCAAGATGGAGGCTGCCAGAAACATAGTCTTCGACAGGACTAGCTATCCCCCTTTTATTCTGGCATTCTGCAGTTCAGTCCACCGATATTGCCCCTTTACACATATACCCATGCATATGTAGTGTAGATCCTTGCTTGTGAGTACTTTGGATGAGTACTCACGGTTGCTTTGCTCCCCCTTTTCCCCCTTTCCTTTCTTCTCGGTTGACGCAACCAGATGATGGAGCCCAGGAGCTAGATGCCACCGTCGATGATGACTCCTACTACACCGGAGGTGCCTACTACTACGTGCAGGCCGCTGACGATGACCAGGAGTAGTTTAGGTGGATCCCAGGAAGGAGGCCTGCGCCTCTTTCGATCTGTATCCCAGTTTGTGCTAGCCATCTTATGGCAACTTGTTTAACTTATGTCTGTACTCAGATATTGTTGCTTCTGCTGACTCATCTATGATCGAGCACTTGTATTCGAGCCCTCGAGGCCCCTGGCTTGTATTATGATGCCTATACGACTTATCTTTATTTTAGAGTTGTGTTGTGATATCTTCCCGTGAGTCCCTGATCTTGATCGTACACGTTTGCGTGTATGATTAGTGTACGATTGAATCGGGGGCATCACACCCTGCTGGAAACAACTCCTCACAGCTTGCCGGACCATCCCCTCCAGTCGGGCCTATGGACCCCACGAACGAGGCTGGTGCTCCCACAGTAGAGGAGGTGCCGCTAGTCCTCGTTGCCGAGCCCCAGGCTCCAACTTGGGCAAGTCACATTGTCCACTTCCTCCAAACCGGAGAACTTCCCGGCGACCAAGATGAAGTCGAGAAAGTAGCCCGAAGGGCCAGTATGTACCAGTTTGTCTATGACACTCTGTACAGAAGGAGGCCCAATGGTGTGAAATTGAAGTGTCTGCCGGGAGGATGGAAAGGAACTGTTGGCTGAGATTCACAGAGGAATGTGCGGCTCACACATTGGATCAAGGGCATTAGTTGGGAAAGCATTCCGGCAAGGATTCTATTGGCCCACAGCCCTCCAAGATGCAGTCGAACTCGTCACGACATGTGAAGCCTGCCAGTTTCATTCCAAGAGAACACACCTGCCTGCCCAAGCCCTTCAGAAAATCCCTCTATCATGGCCATTTTCAGTGTGGGGGCTTGATATTCTCGGCCCCTTCCCCTGAGCAATCGGGGGCTTTGAATTCTTGTTCGTTGCCATCAACAAGTTTAGAAAGTGGCTGGAAGTGACTGTCGTGACAAAGGTGACTGCTCAGTCAGCTATCAAGTTCTTGAAAGAACTGGTGTGTTGTTTTGGAGTTCTGGCAAGGATCATTGCCGACAACGGCACCCAGTTCATGAGCCGCGCCTTCATGCAATATGTTCATGCCCTCGGATGCGAGATCTCACTTGCCTCTGTGGCACACCCCCGGAGCAATGGACAAGCTGAGAGGGCGAACGCTGAAGTGCTGCGAGGACTCAAGACATGAACCTTTGATACGCTGCAGAAACACGACAGGGGGTGGATCGATGAGCTGCCGGTAGTTCTTTGGTCTCTCAGAACGACACCAAACCGAGCTACCGGACAGACTCCCTTCTCCCTGGTCTACGGGGTAGAAGTAGTTATCCCCACGAAACTCATTTACGGGTCCCCTTGAGTGCTTGCCTACGATGAAGTAGCGCAAGATCAGAACCGGCGTGACAATGCTGTGCTACTCGAGGAGAACCATCTCCGGGCTGCTACGCGTGCTGCACGCTACCAGCAAGCCCTGCGTCGCTATCACAGCCACAGGGTTCACGCCCGGTGTTTTGAGGAAGGTGACCTTGTCCTTAGGCGCGTTCAGTCCGCCAAGGGTACAAACAAGCTGTCACCAAAGTGGGAAGGCCCTTACCGGGTAGTACGAGTCACAAGACCCGGCGCAGTCCGTCTGGAGACCGGAGATGACACTCCGCTGCAAAACTCATGGAATATTGAGCATCTCCGCAAGTACTACCCGTAAGGTGCGAGGCTGCTGGGCACCGCCCGGCAGCCACCCTTTTGTACAGGCCTTGCCTCAGCTGCATGTAACCCCTTGTACAAAGCCGGGGCGATGACCCCATGCAAGATAAAATAAAGAAGCGTTGTAGGGGGGCCCCAACTAAGATTGCATGCATGCACGAGCACATCTAGTTCACTGCATAAGCATTTAATGAGCATTTGCATATGCATATAGATAGGATTGCATCTTGCATTCATTTCTCATCTACATGGAGTTGCAAGTTCCTGCCGTGAACTTGACTTCGACAAAGGACGAGAAGATTGAACGGCACAACGAACTCCAGCAAAGTCAAACAGATAAGTTTTCCTCATGTCCATTAGTGTTATGTAAAGCTATTTCTTCGCATGAGAAAACCTCGCCTCTCTTTTTGAGACTTAGGTGCTCCCATCTATGACTCGAACATTGCTTCGGTTAGGATGGTCGCAGTAGCCTTTGGTAAAAAGGAGTTGGCGGGGGCCTGGCCCTCTGTCTGTTCGTCGGCAGACATAGCTCTCCGGCAGACAAAGAGGGTGCCAGCAAGATATCCTGCCAGGAAAACTCGTTTATTTACATTAAAGAGGCACTCCACCTCTGCATGGACATATACATGCACGGGTTCCCCGCAAGGTTCATCTTTTCCATTCATATGCTGATACAAGTACAAGCATTACAGAACACAAAGATGGACTCGAGAGATTACATTATCTGAACTAAAATCTGGCGGTTGCCTACAAGTTTAAGATTGAAAAAAGATAAAAACCCAATAACCCCTTTTTCCTTTCTCTGCTCCTCTTCTTTAGGATACTGGAGCAAGAGGGAAAGGAGAATAACAGGAGAAGTTGGGAGAGGGCAGCGACGAAGAGGCCGACAGGGCGGTCATCCGCCACGGTCCGCAGGTGGCATGCCCCAGGAGCCGCGCAAGGTGACGAGCAAGGCCCGTCACCCCTCCCCAAGCAAGAAGAAGAGGGGAAGAAAAGGGGGAAGGGGCAGAGACGGTAGCAGCATCACCCACAACAAGCATGCTGTGCTACCATCGCCTCGACGGACCGGAGGGCGCGCCTCTCGTCGACTACAGCCCCAAGGCCTCCGGGAGGGGCAATGCTGGGTTACCAATAATCCCCAGCCCTGCCACCCGGCCAAGCCTCGAAGAGACCAAGGGATTCACCATGCCAGGGACCAGGCTCACTCCCCGAGCGCCAGCACCAGCCTGGAGGGACAATGACCCCAAGCGGAAGCCCGAGGGCTGGCCCCAGGCTCCTCCCTTCGGCATCGCTGGCAGAAGGAGAAAACAAGAGAAAAAGAAGGGGGATGTAGAAATGGATGACTCTGCCCTCCTCCGCCCCTCCCTTTTATAGGCCTGGCGGGAAGGGGCAGCTGCTCCATCAACGGGTGACCACCATCCTCCTCCCCCAATTCAAGGTGGGTGGGCCCTCTCCAAGATGCTCTCCCGCGCCACGCGCCACGCGCCACGCGCCTCCGTTACCTACCCCGCGCGATGCATGCAGCATACGTGGCCAAAGGATAAGGGCGCACGGTGGGAAGAGTAAATTGGCAGTTTCTACCCCGTGCGTTAAAGTCATTCACAGGCCATCACTGGAGCAGCCCCACCACTATTGGCTTCACAACGCGCGCGGGGAAATCCAAAACTGCCCCGAGATCAAGACTAATAAAACAGCAATGGAAACCTTAAGGGGCCAACCCCTTCGGAGATCCTGCCTGTGCACTTATTAGGCCCTGCCCCGACGATGCTCGGCAGCGCGTTCGGGGCAGTCCCGGGGGCTTCTGTCGGTGCACCAAACCCTAGGTCTGTTGCCCTTGTGCACAGGCACAAGATCAAGATTGAAGCACCAGCTCAAGCCGAAGATCGAAGATCCAAGAGATTTAAAGAACCAGCATGCAGAACCAGCATGCAGCTCAGAGAGGCCAAGATCGAGCCAGATGAGCGAGATATCGGCAAGAGAAGGGCCTCCATGGCCGGGCAGGCGAGCCCGGCAAGGGGCAAGGCCACCACTAGAAGCAAGCAGCCAAGCCTCCCCGGCAGGGCCTGCCGGGGCTCACAGGGGTCGAACCACCCCACCAACCACTCAAGCACGACCCACGTCATCAATCAGTGCAGTGTCAAGCCGCAAGATGGTTAAGTGGCAGCCATTCGCCACATGGCAGCCATTCCCTACAGAAGAAAACCACAGATGACATCCGTCCTGCAACGTGTCAAGGGAACAGGCGCGGAGCTGGCAGGATAGCCTGACAAGCCTTGCCGGGCAACCAGTGATGTGACACTAAGCGTGTGACACCCCGATAGTTAAGCTACAGTAAACCCCTGTTAATGATGCCAGGTCATCATAATTAAATTTTTACTAAACCTCATTTGTTACAAACTAAGTTCAAATTCAATTTCAAAATGCAAGTCAAATTATTATTTCTGCCGACATGGAACCTAGAGTGTTCTTAGTTTTTTGATTAATTACAAAGTAATTTTCATGGTGAAACCAACAATTATTTGAACTAGTGAAATGCCTCTAACTTTTTTAAAACAGGACCAAAATAGCAACTTTTAACTCAGTTATTATATTTAACCAAATTCAACTGAATTCAGATAACCCTCAAACTTTTTGTGGCATTCAAAAATATTGCATAGTAGTCATATGACAAGTTTCATATTTTACAAAATCCATTTGGAGCTCAACTTAACATAAAACATTAACAAAATTTAGGAAACAGAAAATATAAAAAAAGAGAAAAAGAAAAAGAAAAAGAACCGGGCGCACTGTTAGACTGGGCTCTAGGCGCACACAGTGCGGCCCAGCCCAACCGCCCCCAGCCTTTCCTCCTCCTCCTCGCTAGAGGAGAAGGCCGGGGTGCCATGGCCGCGGGCACCCGGCGCCGCACACGGCCGAGACGCGAGGGGATAAGAGCGACCCCAGCCTCCCTCTCCCTCTGCAACCCTAGCCCCCAAATCCCCCTCCCCCTTGCTCGAATTCGACGACCTAAACAAGGCCGAGCTCGTGGTCGTCGTCATCTTCGTCGATCCCGTGGCCACCGGCCACCGTTTGCCACAATTTTATGCCCAGGAGCTCCGGCTGCCTCGTCTACTTCATCTACGGCCATCAGTTCGAGTCCCCTCGCGCTACATCGCCAGGATCGAGTCTTCTTCCTCCTTCGGCCGCCGCCGTTCTCCATCGACCCATTGCCGTTCTGCGCTCCTAAGCTCTCAACGAGCCTCCATGCGCTCCTTGGTGAGCCCTCTGCCTTTCACATCTACCTCCACTTCGATTTGCTATCTCTAGCCGCCGCGCCACACTTGCCGTAGTTCGTCGCCGCCGTCGTGCTTGTTGCCGCTGCTGTAGCGCTTCTCCGGCTCAGGCAAGCACACCACGGTGCTTCTCACATCGCGTGGGAGCTGCCTAGCCCTTCAGTGCTTTGCGTGCGTGCTCCTAGCACCGCCCCCCTCGAGTTCTTGCTTCGGCCGCCGCTCACCGTCGTCGTTGCCGTCGCCTTAAGTTGTCCCCGCCTGATCCAGTAGCACCGATGGACGCACAATGTCTTGCTCGCCCCCGACCGCACTCGCCGCTGCCCCACGGGCTTCTGCGCGCGCGCCGGCGCTGGCGGCCGCTCGCCCGGGCCGCGCCCAGGGCGCACCCCGCAGCCGCCCGCGGTCCCTGCTCCACCTACTGTCGTTGCTGTTGCGTTGATTCAGCTTGCAGCTGCAGCTCGTGTTGTTGCTGCTGTGCCGCTGTAACTACTCGGCTTACCGCTGCTGCTCTCTGCTCCGCTGCCTTGCCGCCTGTGCGATCCTGCTGCTACTTGCTACTGCTCTTGCGCCATTGCGCTCTACGCTGCTACTGCTCCTAACCACTACTGCTGCTGTTACCTGATGCTTGCTAGCTAGGTACGGTTGCTCTCCTCCATGGCAGTGTGTGTATGCGCCGTGTGTGTGTGGGGTGTGTGTTCGTGTGTGTGTGTGGCTGCCTAGGCCACTACCACCTGGGTCGGCCACTGTTGAGATTAGAAACTAATCTCCGTTAGTGCTAATAATCCCCCTATGTTGACTAAATTGATTGACTTGGTCTAGATGTAGTCTATGTCATGTGGGCCTATCTTATTTCTTAAAAAAAGCCTAATTAAAAGTCTGTTTCAATGTCAAGTAGGCCCCACTTGAACTATTCATTGATTGACCAGTCAATTGTTGACTGAGTCAACCCAGCCCCTAGCCCCACTGGTCATACATTGTGGGTAGGTGTTGTTGTGTACAAAAGGTATTCATTGTTTTTATTTCGAATTAGAAAGAATCCAAGAAATCATTTAAACCTGGAAAATCATAATAAATAAACCGTAGTTCAGATGGAAAAACTTTATACATGAAAGTTGCTCAGAACGACGAGACGAATCCGAATACGCAGCCCGTTCGTTAGCCACGCGTCCCTAGCATAGCGAACCTGCAACATTTCATCTCCGGTTCATCTGTCCGAAAACACGAAACACCGGGGATACTTTCCCGGATGTTTCCCCCCTTCGCCGGTATCACCTACTACCGCGCTAGGGCATACCTAGCACCGCGTATTGCCTCGTTATGTTTTGTGATGCTTTGTTTGCTCCGTATTTACTGTTTCTTCCCCCTCTTCTCTCCGGTAGACTACGAGACTGATGCCACTGCTGGTGCCCCGATCGACTACGGTGTTGATGACCCCTCCTTGCCAGAACAACCAGGCAAGCCCCCCCCCTTGATCACCAGATATCGCCTATTCTTCTCTATACAGCTTGCATTAGAGTAGTTTAGCATGTTACTGCTTTCGGTTAATCCTATTTTGCTGCATAGCCTGTCATTGTTGCTACAGTTGTTATCCTTACCTGCTATCCTACTGCTTAGAATAGGATGCTAGTGTTCCATCAGTGGCCCTACTCTCTTGTCCGTCTGCCATGCTATACTACTGGGTCGTGATACTAGGGAGGTGATCACGGGTATATACTATATACTTTATATACATGACACATGTGGTGACTAAAGTCAGGTCAGCTCATTGAGTAGCCGCAAGTGATTCTGATGAGGGGGCTGAAAGGACAGGTGGCTCCATCCCGGTAGAGGTGGGCCTGGGTTCCTGACGGCCCCCGACTGTTACTTTGTGGCGGAGCGACAGGGGAGGTTGAGACCACCTAGGAGAGAGGTGGGCCTGGCCCTGGTCGGCGTTCGCGGATACTTAACACGCTTAACGAGATCTTGGTATTTGATCCGAGTCTGGCCATTTGGTCTATACGCACTAACCAACTACGTCGGAACAGTTATGGGCACTCGACGTCGTGGTATCAGCCGAAGCCTTCGTGACGTCAGCGACTGAGTGGCGCGCGCCAGATTGGACTGGAACGCCTGCTAGGCTAGGTCTACTTCCGGCCGCGTTCGCAATGTGCAGGTGTGCAATGGGCGATGGGCCCAGACCCCTGCGCCATAGGATTTAGACCGGCGTGATGACCTCTCTATTGTGCCTATGTGGGGCTGCGACGTCTTGATCTTCCGAGGCCGGGCATGACCCAGGAAAGTGTGTCCGGCCAAATGGGATCGAGCGTGTTGGGTTATGTGGTGCACCCCTGCAGGGAAGTTTATCTATTCGAATAGCCGTGTCCCTCGGTAAAAGGACGACCCGGAGTTGTACCTTGACCTTATGACAACTAGAACCGGATACTTAATAAAACACACCCTTCCAAGTGCCAGATACAACCTGGTGATCGCTCTCTAACAGGGCGACGAGGAGGGGATTGCCGGGTAGGATTATGCTATGCGATGCTACTTGGTGAACTTACCATCTACTCTCTCCTACATGCTGCAAGATGGAGGTGGCCTGAAGTGTAGTCTTCGACAGGATTAGCTATCCCCCTCTTATTCTGGCATTCTGTAGTTCAGTCCACCGATATGGCCCTTTACACATACACCCATGCATATGTAGTGTAGCTCCTTGCTTGCGAGTACTTTGGATGGGTACTCACGGTTGCTTTTCTCCCTCTTTTCCCCCTTTCCCTTCTACCTGGTAGCCGCAACCAGATGCTGGAGCCCAGGAGCCAGACGCCACCCTCGACGACGACTCCTACTACACTTGAGGTGCCTACTACTACGTGCAGGCCGCTGACGATGACCAGGAGTAGTTAGGAGGATCCCAGGCAGGAGGCGTGCGCCTCTTTCGATCTGTATCCCAGTTTGTGTTAGCCTTCTTAAGGCAAACTTGTTTAACTTATGTCTGTACTTAGATATTGTTGCTTCCGCTGACTCGTGTATGATCGAGCACTTGTATTCGAGCCCTCGAGGCCCCTGGCTTGTATTATGATGCTTGTATGACTTATTTATGTTGTAGACTTGTGTTGTGATATCTTCCCGTGAGTCCCTGATCTTGATCATACACATTTCCGTGCATGATTAGTGTACGATTGAATAGGGGGCGTCACAAAACGGTGCATTTAATGCACCCTGTCAGCCCGCAGAGTTAGGTATGATAGCACTGTTTGCTATCATACCAGTGGATAATGACCACTTTGCCACTGTGGTGACCCCTTGATCTATAAAGGGAGGCCCAGGGCACTCGTAGAAGGGGTTAGAAGGTTGGAAAGTTGACGAGCCTAAGCCACCATACGCGCATAGTCGCTGTGGCCCTGAGGTAGACCTTGCCGGGCAAGTGTACCACGCACCACCACACTGATTCCACCATCAATCCACCAAAACAGGAGTAGGGTCTTACGCCTCACGGCGGCATGAACCTGGGTAAATTGCTTGTGTGCTCTCTGCCGTGCTGTCGTGCGCTGATCTGCTCTTTGTGCAATGCGACGTCCTCCCGCCGAACCAGCAAGGGGCCGCCCGGTCCCATAGGTGGCCGCGGATATCCCGCGATACTTTATCTTCATATTGGTTTGTCTTCAACATTGGTTTCACTTCAAAGTTTATCTTTGCAATGTTGATTTGGTCTTCACTGATATATATATATAGGAGAAATATTTCCTACTTGCATTCTAACAGGTAAGTTAAAAAAAAACTCTAGAAGTTTCATCATCTTTTTAGTCTGTGTGTCTATATTGGGTACACTAGTTTTATCTGAAAATAATGTAAACCAAGCAGTTCAACCACTATTAGCATAGACGTCCAACAAAAGAGTACAAGAAGCAAAATTATATGTCACATGTTTAGAAAAAAATAGATCTGGATGTGAAGTTCAAATACAGGAATCATAGAAGTTCAAGGACACAGTTGCAAGAAAAAATATATGTAACATGTTCAGAAAATATAGTTATCTATGTGAAGTTCAAGTACTGGTACCACAGAAGTTCAACAACACTGCTATAAGAAAAAATTGTGTTACATTATTAGATAGTCCTACTTCTACCTGTGAAGTTCAAGTTCTTGTATCATATAAGTTCAACAACACTGCTGTAAGAAAAATATATGTGACATTATTAGATAGTCCTACTGCTACCTGCGAAGTTCAAGTACTTGTACAACATAAGTTCACCATCAGTGCAAGAAGCAAGTTTCATTTTTTTGTTCATGCAGACCAGTGCCCGTCGATGGTGAAAGCTATACCACAATAATTCCCAAACACCGTACACAAGCTATGCCGTTCGCACATCCTGAAGAAGTTCAAGGAATACTGCGCGTTGCTATACAAAAAGTATAAAACATTCAAAGAGGAGTTCACAGCTATCTTAAACTGGCCGCTAATGCCAACGGAGTTTGAAGCTGCCTGGGCTGCACTCGTGCACAAGTAAAACCTACAGAATGACCAGATGATGATGCAGCTGTGGAGTGATAGGAAAATGTGGATATCAGCATATTACAAGAACATTTTCTGTGCTGGAATAACTTCTACACAACGAAGCAAGAGCATGAATCACATGCTCAAGAGAGGGTTTGTCAAGGGGACCCAGAACCTACACAAGTTTGCTAGGCTGGTAAATGCTTGCATACAAACTCGGATGCAGAAGGAGAACGAGCAAACAATGACGAGCATGGTATTAAGACAAAAAACACCCCCACCATATTCTGACTTCCTTCAACATGTGCACTTTGCATTTAAAAAATCAAACCCATGACTTTGCTTCGTCTAATATCTTAATTTTTGACATGTGCAAAGCAATCCTGTGATAAAAACAACATACGGCTATGAGGAAGACATGGCTATCAAGTACACGAGAGCCGTGTACATCAAGATGAGGACCAGGATGAGAAAAGCCACACTATTTCACGCAAAGCCTACAGCAGAGACCACTAAGTACCTTGTGTACTACCACAACAAGGCTGGCCATGATGATGAAGACAGATTTGCCTCGTCGAAGCATGAATTCCAGGTTGTAGCTGACCCAGAGAATGAAATATACGAGTGTGAATGCAAGCTTTGGACACACACAGGTGAGCGGAAAAACAAAATCATTAAATAGCTAAACTAGTAGTATCATATCAATATATGAAACTCAATGATGGCTCACAAACTATGTATTATGCATTCATCACAAAATGCAGGTCTGTTCTGCCTTCACATCATGAACATACTGGACTACCTGAAGCCTGGCAAATTTCCAGACAACTATATCCTCAAACGGTACACAAAGACTACAAAATCACAACCAACATTTGGTACAAGGGAATATAACACAACTGCATCGGATGGCAGCTCAAGACTATCCAAGCAAGACATCTTGCTGCAGTTAAATTTGATGGTTAACAAGAAAGCGATGAGATGTGACCAGCAATATGACAGAGCCTTCTATGTCTCAAGAGGCTCGTGGAAGAGCTTGATGCAATACATTCAACAAATCAAGTGGATGCTGACGAGAGGATGGTTGAAGAGGATGCTGAAATTGAAGACGACCTTCATTATTATGAAAATGAAATGCTCCACACCACTGCTCAAGCCAACCAATGCAAGCAGGATGTTGACCAATTAATGCAATAGCGGCAGCAAGAGGCGGTGAAGCTGCTACTGCAATCTGAAACAAAGGGTAGGAAGAAACTTTCTGTAGCAAGGAAAAGTGACAGGAGAGCTCAAATAAAGGCACCATCTGCAGGAAGAGTCATCGTGCTCGATGAGAATGGAGTGCCACTTGGACACAGGCAATGTAGTGTGTGCAAAAAGGTTGCAAGACACAATAAACTCACCTGTCCAACACTCTTAGAAAGAAATGATGCCGAGGAGGTCAAGCAATCCAAAGTTCAAAAACAGCAGCCCAAAGTTCTAGAACAAAACAAGGGACCACACCTACAGAAAGCAAGCAGCAGGCTTTGTAGCATATGCAAGGAGTATGAACCACACAATGCAAGAACATGCCCGAAGCGTGCAGATGCTGAAAAGACAAGCCAAAAGCCAGAAAAGAAACAGAAAGCAAAACCTAGAGCCAGCAACAAGAAAGTGGTGGAAGATGAAGAGGAGGAAGAGGAAGACGAATATGAAGACATCATTGAAGAAGAGGAAAACGAAGAGGAAGAGGAAGAGGAAGAGGAAGAGGAAGATGAAGACGAAGAGGAAGAGGAAGACGAAGAGGAAGAGGAAGAGGTACATGTCAAACAAAAACCACTACAAGCAAAGCCTTGGAGCAGCGCAAGGCTGATGAACAATTAGACTAGGTCGATGAAACAAAGCAAACTTATGTCATATCAGTGTGCAGAATGTTATTCCACTATTGAACAGTATTTTAGGAGAAGCTTACTTGAACTTCTATTTTTGAAGTTTCAAAGAAATTATACGGTAGAAGTTCAAGTAAGCTTACAGTAGAAGTCCTGGTATAGTATGAGAGGAGGTGCTGGTGATGTATTGCATGAAAGAGCAAGCAGGAATAAAATGAAATATACATTGCGAAGTTCAAGTAAGCATACTGTAGAAGTCCTGGTATATTATGAGAGGAAGTGTTGTGCTGGTGATGTATTCCATAAAAGTGCAAGTAGGAATAAAATGAAAATATACACTATGAAGTTCAAGTAAGCTTACAGTAGAATTCTGGTATATTATGAGAGGAGGTGCTGGTGTTGTATTCCATAAAAGAGCAAGCGGCAATAAAATGAAAAAATATACAATTTGAAGTTCAAGTCAGCTTACAAAAGAAGTTCTGGTATATAAATAGATGTAGGAAAAAATATGCTTGACAAAATAAGTACTGTCGTATAAACTAAGGTTAGTAAGCCTAAGACAATGCGTTCAGATATGAAGTTTTGTTTGGATACGTGGAGAAGTTCACGTAGAATGCCGAAAAAAGATAAAGAAACGTAAAGGGGTGTATGAGAATATTTTTACATTAAGTTATAGTTGAAAACCATTCGCAGTTAAAAAATCACAAAAAAGCACATATAGATTCTATGCAAAAGGCTACATATTGGTTGAGTTGAAAAATAATAATACATTACACAACACAAAAATTCTCTCCATCTGAAACCAGCACCCAAGCCAGATCTCAAGCAGAAGTTCAAGTCAAAGATCATATGTTGGGGCCAAAAATTAAACAACCCAAAAAAACCAGTAGTTCAACGATAACCCAGACAGAAGTTCAAGTACATATGCTGGGGAAAATCATACAACACTGGAATACTGAAAACGATGCAATACAATGAAATTCACAAGCCAAATTCTCAATACCAGATATATTTGTCCTCAATAAAATAAATAACAGTACTACAGCTATAGATACACAAATTACTAAACCATTCGTAACCAAATCTTTATGAAATCGTTCCAATCATTATCAAACCTAAATCTTTATGAAATCAAATCTACACTAAGACTAATAGTTCGAATTCACAGGCCCAAGGACTGGATCTCGGCAGGAAGCTCTCCATGCACAATTTCATTATTCTCGCTAAAGACTAGAGTGTGCATGAACTCAGCCTTCCAGTCATCTACAGTAGCGTGTAAACAAAAATGAAAGGATGGTTTAGTAAAGGATAACTAAAACCACAGCAGGAGCGTCTCGGCTAAAACACACAAGAAAAATGGAAGGATGATGAGACAAGAACAAGGACAAAACATACTTCCACATTACCAAAATCTTCAACAAGCTCATCGCCATCATATGTAGAGCAGTACTTCATGGAGAAGAAACCACAATCACTATTCAGTTGCTTTGGAACATCAATAAAAGTTGGCCTCTTTGCAATATTCACCCAGTTTGGCTGTTTGCTCGCTTTGAGCCTTGCCGTACATCTCCTCCAGCAACCCAACAAATCTCTTGATCTGCCAGAAATGACAAATAAGATGAAATCAAAAACATCTTAACCAAAATAGTTAAGTTCACATACATAAAGCGACACTTGAATAAAATCTAGCTAAACGATAGCAGAAGTTCAACTGTCAAATGATAGTCAGTTCAAGTAGTATTACCAAAACAGATACAAAAAATATTTTGTCAACAGAAGGCATAATAAACTTCGTGTCAAAAAGAGAATATGACGGGAGGTTCAGGCAAAGAAACACTCACAATATTTTGGCAGTCTCCATGGAAACTTGTTCGTGACATTCCCTTATCAGTGTAAGGAAGTTAATCAAGGATGTCAATACTCCCACGATATCTATTCAGCACCTACACACTGTAGTGCGCTATTTTGTCAATTGGCTTGAAAAGTAACAAAAAAACTGCCGAGAATGAAAGAAATGGTGAACACAAACTATAAAGCATAAGTATTGAACAACCGAGATGAGCAAAAACTTCTTGACAAACTCAGCAAAAGGATGTACATAAAATTAAAAGAAAGCAAGAGTTATGAAAACCTAACCAACTTTGCGTTAAGAAGGTCTTCTTCCTTGCGAACAAACCTTGGGAGGAGTTTAGCTTCTTCTTTTTTGCATCGAATTTTGGAGCTGATGCAACGAAAAAATCATACTCCACGCACTACTGCATTCAAAAAACAGAATTAAAATACCTCCCAAATGTCACTACACCAAAACTAGAGCAAAAAAGGGAGATAGGGTTACAAAGAACTAAAACCTGAATGAAGTAGGGATTCAGTACAACCTTCTCAGCACAAGAGAGGATCTCAGAGGTCTCCGGCTTATCCTTCCACAAGTTTATGAGATAATCCGTTATGTCTCCTTCCATCTGCTACCCTTCACTGAAAAGAGTATAAAGGACACGTCTTGTGAGGTCAATCACATTCATAGGGATGGTAAACATGTAGTAGCTTGTGCTGCAGATTTAAAAAGATGGGAAAAATATTAGAAGCACAACTCCAAGACAAGGAGGATGAATAGAAGTCCAGATACTATAACATCAGAATTTCACAAAAAGTAGCATGCCTGGCAGCAACAAAAACAAGAATAAATACTCACTCAGAATACTTCTTCAGTCCATCTTCACTAAGCACATACTGTTTCAACCTCCGGGCCTCAGATAGATGAGGGTAACCGTATTTACTTAGGGGAGCGACAGCAGAATGTCACTTCATAGGCAATGTTGATGCTCTCTTCGAGGAAGTTATGTAGCCTGACTCAACTGCCGGATTCCTCCTGGTGATGACAACATTCTTCCCACCTCTCCCAACAACAGTACCAGCACCAGATTTACCCTTCTTCGGGTAAACAATCTTCTCAAAATCATCATCCAACGAAATCACCTCTACTTCGACTGCACCAACCTTCCTGGAGCAAGGGGTATTTGGAGCAGCACAAATTCCGATAGCCTGCTTCCCCAACTTGGAAGGAATAAGGGTTCGAGAGCTATCATCTTCTCTCAGAGTTGTGCTCATCGATTCCTCCCTAGGCTGGTATTCCTGTGACCCAAGGAATGAGTAGTGGTAATCGGTCAAGTCCAATGGCTCCACTGTCAAGAAAAGAAAAAAAGAACATTAAATATAACTGAACTTTAGGTACTATCAGGGTTCAAGAACGACACCTATCGGATCACAGAGAATCCCTACTACTGTTGCCGGGGCGCGGGGCTGTGGAAAGAGAGGGTTTAGAAGATGAACACGGGGGAATTTTATCCAGGTTCAGGCCGCAAGCGATGCGTAATACCCTAATCCTGCTTTGGTGTATATTTGGTGTTCTTGAGATCTTGAACTAGCTGTGGTGCATGCCTAGCCCAAAAAGTTCGAATCCTTCCTCAGTACGCCTCGGGCCTCCTTTTATATGTCAATGGGTCTGCCACAGTGGCACATTGGAGGTGGAAAGTATCTACAGTGTACAAGTCTATCTCTGACATTGTGGGACAAAACGAATTTAATGCACTGCCGACGTGTCCTCTTGCTTTATGTGGGATGGCAAGGAAGCTCGTCTCATCTCTCGCCGCCTCGCCTCGCTTCGATGCGCGTCCAAGCTGACGAGGCATGCAACGCCACGCTGGCTAGCTGGCTGCTGCGCTGGTGCGGTGGCAGGGTCTTCACTAAGATCCGCATGCCACCACGCAGGTGCTTGCTTGGTTTGCCTAGAAGCTGCATCCTGCCACGTAGGTGCGTGCCTAGTTGGCAGGCTGGCTGCTGCGTCGGAACGGCCATGGGGTAGCGAAACCTTTGTAAGTGCGGGCCCGGTTGTGGCTCCGCAGATGTCCCCGACAAGGGTCTTGTGGGCGTCCCCGACAAGGGTCTTACCGAGGGGCCTTCGTCTTCTGGTTCTCATCTGGTCTTGCAGGCTTTCAGTGTTCACAAAGATCTGCATGCCACCATGCAGGTGCCTCCCGAGCCTTGGTTCCAATGTTGTCGATGGTATCGGAACTCTGAGGCTCAAGGGGTGGCGGTCTTGCTAGTGTTGGGGAAGTTGCCCCGGCAAGGCCCTTGCCGGGGCAGCGTAGGTCATCCCCGGCAAGGCTCTTGCCGGGGGAAACCCTCCTTGCCCCTTCGCTCTTCGCGACTCTGGTCTCAGCGTAGCTCTGGTAGTTTTGTTCCTTGCTTCCTCTGCCCCGCCAAGCTTGGCCGCAGGTGTGGCTACAATTGCCCGTGCACAACTAAAGGGGTACAGAAGGCCCGTAGTTTTGTACACCGACAAGAGCCCCCGGGCCTGGGCCACACATAAGCGCAGAGTGTTGTTGGGCCAGGCCCAGAACGATGCTCGGGCGCACGTGGTAGAGTCTTGACTACAGTAACTCCCTCGCCAGTTGGGCTTCCCCACGACCCACGTTGAACACGTGATGTGGGGGTCATGCGTGGGGCGGTTGCTGCATGTCTGTGTCACATCGTGGTAAATGGTAAAGAGGCGGCCCGCGCCTTCCCCATAAAAAGGAAAAACCGCAGGCGCGCTGCTCATTTACCCTCTGTGCCTTTTCCATTCTCGGAACAGCCGCTCCCCTCTTCTTCTTCCTCAAGCGCGAGTCGAAGCTCTTGCCTCTGTTTGCCGCCACCGCACCCCCATTGCCCTCAATTCTTCACCCCCCCTAGCTGCCATGGTGCCCAAGACAGGCAAGGGCAAAGGAGTGGGTAAAGACGACAGAGGGAAGGAGGCGTCGGAGAGTGAGTTGGCGGTGCTTCGGATGCAGCACGCCCTCTTCCCCTCGACGGTCGACGGGGTTACCCTCAGGGACTACATCAGGCCCCTGTGGGGAAGGGCGACGTCGGGGCACCCTGCCACGTGCATCATCCTTGCCGATTTCGCCGAGGCCGTCCCAAATCGGTATCCCTTCTTCGTTGATTATTTTTCCTCCGGTCTCTGCCCCCTCTTCTCTGATTTCTTCAATGACATCATGCACACCTACGGCTTCCACCTTCTAGATTTCATGCCGAACGTCGTGGCGTGCATGGCTTTCTTCGCCCACCTCTGTGAGGGTTTCGCCGGAGTGCGTCCCGGCACGGCGCTCTTCCAACATTACTTCACCCCTCACATCCAGCCAGGGGGCGCCATCTCCGGCTGTATCACCTGGATCCCGAGGAACCATAACAGGGGAACATACCCGAAGGGTGCCTAGAAGGAGAGGCGGGAAGAGTGGTGGGGCTGGTGGTGCTGGATTGAGGAGGCAGACCCGCAAAAGTTCTGCCGGGTCCGTCGGAGGCCGCCGGTCCGCGGCAAGGACTGGAGCGACATCGACGCCAACGACAAGAAGCTCATGGTTGCCACCACTAGGATCCACTGCTTCACCTCGCTGGGCTCACTCTTGAGATGATTGGGGCGGACTTCATCCGCCGACGGATCGCCCCGCTGCACAATAAGGGGAGGCCAGCCTGGGACTTCACGAACGCGGCTGACATCATGAGGCTCCTCCCTGGCTTGAAGCACAATTTCACGGTGCTAGGGCATGCCCATTTTTGCTAGAGGCTCTTTCAGCTCAAGGTGAATGAAGACGGCGGGGTCGAGAGGACCGGCAAGGCCGTCAAGGCCGGCGGGTCTCTGTTTGTGTTGCAAGCGGGGGTGGCCTCGTTGAGCAAAAACTCTCGCCAGACCGACATCATCACCATGATGCCGGACTTCAACGCGCATGGCCTCGACCGAACTTGGGACGAGCCAGAAGCAGAGCGGGTGCAAGAGTTCTTCGACAACCTGTCGGAGAGGTATGTCCGTGACGAGCCGCTGCTCATCCGCAACACGACCAAGGCGGAGCTGGCATACATTGCTGCCAGGGCGGAGGAGGCGGCGCTTGCCCAGGAGGCCGGCAGCGTTGGCACCGTGGAGGACGAGGCTGAGACGGCCGCAGAAGAGAAAGAGCTCACGGAGTGGGCGGGGTCTGCCGGGGAGGTCAGCGGCGCCGGTGCCGGGGCTCCCCTTGTTGAAGTCGTGGTCGAGGGGTCGACCGGAGTGGAGACCGAGGCGGATGACTCCTCGCCCCCGGCAAGGAGACGCATCCTGCGGCGGGCTAGCTCTGGTGAGCCGGTCCGACCTGGCAGGACCGTGCAACGGCAACAGGCCCAGGCGCAGCCCGTGCACCAGACAAGGGCTGCGACAGCAAAGAAGAAGGTGGCGGCTACCGCTTCTTCCTCGTCCAAGCGGCGCAGGACCCCATCCCCTTCTCCTCCCCCTTCGAACAGCGAACCCGAGGCCGATTTCGACCTTGGGTCCTTCAGCCCGAAGAGGAAGAGGAGGCCGGCGGAGGAGGAAGAGTAAGCATCTCGCCCTTTATCATTTCTGACTCTCAGCCCATGCTGTTTCCATTGACCTTATCTTGTCTTTGAAGGGAGACGGAGACGCTGGCCCAGAGGGCGGCGAAGAGAGCCAAGGCCTCGGTGGGCGTCAAGCCCCCGGCGAGCACTTCGCGCACGCCGGTGGTGGTGGAGATCAGCCGAGATGACAGCCCTCGACACAGCTCCCGCCCCAGCCCCCATCGTAAGTTCATTACTCGCTCCCCATTGATGGGCGTTGGGGCACGAATCCTTGGTGCTGACCTTGCCGGGTTTGCGGGAGGAGAGCAGCAGCAGGAGGAGCCCATGAGGGCCACTCCCAACACGCCGCCCCCATCGACCACGCCGCCCAAAGGGGCGTCTCCGGCAAGGGCAACCACCACCGAGCCCACGCACATGGAGGAGGAGGAGGCGTACTTGGGCGCTGGTGGCTCCGTCCCGACAACGAATGTTGGCGGGGAGGGAACCGCTTCCCAGCTTGGCGCGGGTAAGCGGCCTGCCTCTCGTCCCTATCATCTTTTCTCTCTCTTTTTGTCCTGGACCTTGATCTTGGCCTCGTTTCGTCCTTCCCTTCTGGTTTCCAGACCCTCCCTCGATGGACCAAGAGGATATCGACATCATCATCGGGGAGCTCGCCAAGGACACCAAGGCCGAGGCCGTCAGGATCGCGGCTGAGGAAGCCGCCTAGTCCGCCACCGGGGAGCTGCCCGGGAGCCCGGCAAGGCCGCTGCCGAGGAGCCCGGTAAGGCCGCTGCCGAAGAGCACGGCAAGGGGCCTGCCGGGGAGGCCGCCGAGGAGCCCGCCGAGGAGGAAGTGGCCAAAGACCAGCCTTCCTCCCCCGCAGCCCCTGCGCCGCCTAATTACCTGAAGGTGGGCGATGACCTGTCCGTCTGCCTCCCAGGGTCGGCAGACACCAGAGCGCCTGCCGAGGGGGAGGTCTTCGATGACGAGGTGCTCGCCACCGCCGGGCTCCAGGTCGTCGACGAACCGAGCGCCAGCGGTGACGGTTCCTAGGAGGAGCAGCTTCTTCGAGCCATGGGCACCAACTTACAGAAGCTCCAAGTGCTCCACCGTGCCCGCCAAGACAAGGTGAGATCCAGGATGGTGGCGGTGGACAAGGCGGAGGCAGATTTTGAGGAGCGTGTCGCTCAGGCACAAGTCTAGTTTGGTGAGGCCCGGGATGAATTGAAGGCTGCCCAGGGTGAGCTAGATGAGCGCAAGCAAGAGCTCATCCTGAAGCAGGCCGACATCGAGAAGGCCCAGGAGGTGGCGAAGGAGCAGGCCGCCAAGGACGAGGCTGCTCGGCAGCAGCAGCAGGCTCTGCTGAACAGCTAGGAGGAAGACCTCGCTGCCCGTGAGCAGGCGCTTGTCGCCACACTTCGCGGCAAGGATGAAGGGATCGGGAATATCGTCGCGCAGCAGACCCAGGAGATGGTGCAGAGGCACAAGGAGGCACTCGGTGCTCAGGCCCTGGACCACGCCGGCAAGGTGCAGAAGCTGGAGCTGGAGCAGGAGGAGCTGAAGAAGAAGATCTTGGGGCTGACGGACGAGAGGGACACAGCCAACCGCGCTCTCACGGATTCACAGGTCGCCATCTCCAACAAGGCCAAGCTGCTCTCCGAGGCCAGCGTTTCCATCAATGATCTGAAGCTGAAGCTGGACGGCTTGGAGGGGAAGCTTTTGGAGGCCGAGGCTCGTGAGGAGACCCTGAACAAAGCCCTAGAGGACGAGAAGTAGCTGCAGAGCAATGTCGCTGCTGAGCATGAGGATTACGCGAAGAGCGTAAACCTCTGGATCAGCCGCCTCGTCGATGTCGCCGGGAGGATCTCTGCGAAGCTGGCCTCCATGGGCATGCCGAATGTCAGGTACTCCCAGGAGCCGAACGTGAGCCCCATCGCCAAGCTGACCCTGTTCTTCAAGGGCGTCCTCAATGCCCTGGAGCAGCTCCGCTCCAACCGAGTAGTTTATCTGGCCAATGAGTCCCGGAGGCTCTGCCGGGGCGCCCTGACCAAGGTGCTTACCAAGGTGGCATTCTGGAACCCTAGCGTCGATTTCGCCGATGTGCTGGAGAGCTTGCCGGAGGGCACGGACCTTGCGGCGCTCGAGGAGCGTATCGAGCCCATCATCAGCTACGTCGATGGAGTCAAGAGGGTGGAGGGCCAGCGCCAGGACTAGGCACCCCGTTTCTCATCGCCGCTGCGAGTTCATGACCAAGACAATTTTATCTTAAGTTAGAACCGCGGAAACTATTGATGTAATATAACTCTGCAGTACTTTGAAGCATGCTATCTTCCTGTTCGATCTTTCCTTGTATCTGCACACCCTATTCCTAGTTGGATAGGTTTGCCGGCGCGTAAACCCATGCTATGGCGCTTTGAAGGACAGATCCTCAGCAGCCAGCCGGGGGGCGCTTGCTGCCGGGCAAGCCACCCTGCCGTTCTCAGCGCAGCCGCTTGAACTATTGAGCGGACTCGAAACAGAACGAGGGCGTTGCCAATAGCGGAAGGGCTCCATTGCGCACAGGTTTTCCATACAAGGTGCAAGATTCTTCGAGAGAATAACCTTATATTAAAAAGGAATTTGCTCAAGGTTCTGCGTGACTTAGCTTTTTTGTCGCTACACAGACAGTTGTCGGGGCTGCGAACAGCACTGCCTCGCCTAGCTGATCGCACCAGAGTGTGGCTGATTGACGTCGTCTTCTTCTCTTGAGCCATCACGATGAAGGATCGATGAACTGGCTTCAGAACCGGATTTTCACAGCTTGCGCCCCCTATCTAGCGCGCCAAAGATGTCAGGGTTCAAGAACTACACCTATGGGGTCACAGGGAATCCCTACTACGGTTGCCGGGGCATGGGGCTGTGGAAAGAGCGGGTTTAGAAGATCAACGCAGGGGAATTTTATCCAGGTTCGGGCCGCAAGCGATGCGTAATACCCTAGTCCTGCTTTGGTGTATATTTGGTGTTCTTGAGATCTTGAACTAGCTGTGGTGCATGCCTAGCCCAAAAAGTTCGAATCCTTCCTCAGTACGCCTCGGGCCTCCTTTTTATGTCAAAGGGGCTGCCACAACACAGGAGGTGGAAAGTATCTACAGTGTACAAGTCTATCTCTGACATCGTGGGACAAAACGCATTTAATGCGCTGCCGACGTGTCCTCTTGCTTTATCGGGGACGGCAAGGAAGCTCATCTCGTCTGTCGCTGCATCGCCTAGCTTCGACGCGCATCCAAGCTGACAAGGCATGCAGCGCCACGCTGGCTGGCTGGCTGCTGCGTTTGTGCGATGGCAGGGTCTTCACAAAGATCCACATGCCACCATGCAGGTGCTTGCTTGGTTGGCCTGGAAGCTGCATGCTTCCACGTAGGTGCGTGCCTAGTTGGCAGGCTGGCTGCTGCGTCGGAACGGCCATGGGGTGGCAAAACCTTGGTAAGTGCGGGCCCGGTTGTGGCCCCGCAGATGTCCCCGGCAAGGGTCTTGCCGAGGTCTTGGGGGCGTCCCCGGGGTCTTGCCGGGGGGCCTTCGTCTTCTAGTTCTCATCTGGTCTTGCAAGCCTTCAGTCTTCACAAAGATCTGCAGGCCACCATGCAGGCGCCTCCTGATCCTTGGTTCCAATGTTGTTGATGGTGTCGGAACTCTCAGGCTCAAGGGTGGTGGTCTTTCTGGTGTTGGGGAAGTTGCCCCGGCAAGGCCCTTGCTAGGGCAGCGTAGGTCATCCCCGCCAAGGCTCTTGCCGGGGGAACCCTCCTTGCCCCTTCGCTCTTCGCGCCTCTAGTCTCAGCGTAGCTCTGGTAGTTTTGTTCCTTGCTTCCTCTGCCCCGCCAAGAATGGCCGCAGGTGTGGCTACAACTGCCCGTGCACAAGTAAAGGGGTACAGAAGGCCCCTACTTTTGTACACCGACAGTACAACACAATGTACAGTCCAACAAATATAGATGACATGGTTACTACTCAAGTTGACCTAAAAAATGTGTTGCATTTAAAAACTAATGAAGTTCAAGCACAACCAAAGGCACAATTCAAGATAAACTGATGAGAATGGAAAACATTCAACTACAACTAACAAAGTTCAAGTAGAAAAAATGTTGTTGTCCAAGTAAGCTATGAAAGGAAAACAATACTGAAGCAAAATAGACAAGCAAAATAAAAAGATAAAATGCATTTCATGTAGAATAAAAGATGCAGTCCAAGTAAGCAGTCCAAGTTTCAAGACTTACATGTATAGTAGCCAAACAGACCAGGGAAGTTTGTGTCAAACAAGTTAAAAGATGCAATTGAGTACAACCATGTCTTCCTGATATCCGTGATATTTTCATGGGAATAGTTTGCAAGAACCCCTTCATGAAACGAATTAACATTCGTAAGCATGAAGAATCTGCAGTCGATACTGTCATCAAAACAAAAAAAAGAACAATGTTAAAACGAAAAGAAAGCCAAAGAATAAAAGACATTGCAGCTTACGTACAACTGGAATTGAACAGAAGTGATAGAGAGAAAGTGGAACTCATACTTGTTAGTCTGCTGGGGGACATCAATCCAATCCAATGCGAAATGGTCAATAGAAAGAGGACTGAAGGGTGTCTCCCTGTCGTTGCTCGTATCGTTCCAAAGCTTCTTGATGTTATCAGTCATCCGCCAAAACAGGCGTACCGCGCAATCATCATTGGGTCCATAGTAGGAGTCGAGAAGCTGGAACCTTGAATTCTTCTGGTTAAGAAATATCAAAACCCAATGACCAACACCACCCAAGTGAGCAGGAATTTCAGGTGGGGAAAAAGTGGGGAAAACAACCTGAAGCAAGATAAGCACACAAATCATTAGAACTAAAAATTAATATCAACGGTACAAAGAAAATAAAACAATATAAATAGACTGGATCACGGTGGAAACTAATACAGAGACAAAGAATAAGGCATTGCTTATAGAATCATGTGCATCCATGCTATTTGGACCAGTCGCCAAGTACTTCCTCACACGGGAATCAAACTGCCCTCTAAAAATCTTGTCCTAAAATAATGCAGACAACAGCAACATATGAAATACAATGAGACCAACAAGTTTTAACTAATATGGTAAAGAACAAAACAGAAAAGAAATTACTATATGGGTTGACTTACACAAACCCAATACGACAGGATGAGTTTATCTGATCCCTGGTATTTGGCACATAGACAATACAGTGCAACCTCAGCTACACTAGATCAAAGCATTTCGCGTGGAGAATAAGATATTGCGACATCTTCAACTGTAGCTTCACACTCATTGTTTTGGAACATAATCTTTGATAAAAAAACAAGCAATAGAAAGTGAAAGAAGTTCAGCATCAGGAACTCAAGAAGTTCATCACATATAAAAGCACAAAAGTTCAGCTACATCACAACAGGCAGTACAAAAAGCTAGATGTTCAGCACCACAGAAGTAAAATAAGTTCAGCAACAGAGAGTAAAGAAGTTCAGGTATAAAATCACAGGCAGTTCCTAAGGTAGATGGATATAAATTCTGACCAGCTGCACTCACCTCTTAGAACGATCATTCTTAAGCCTAGTTACACTGAAACAAAAGTCATCAACCTTCTTTCGGACGACATCAAGTTCACTATCTGCTCAGCAAAAGAATAGAAATTAAGAGCAACATACAAACACATAGATCACGACAGGAGCAACAAACAAACACAAGCATATCTCAGCTGCTACACCACAAACATAAAACCACATGATTATAAACATGACAACCCATGCATTACAAACCTTCCCCCACATAAAAACTGGTTCACTTCACTTTATTTACAAACCACACGACAAAGCACAAACCAGAAGTTCAACTTGCACCACACAGACAGTACACAGGGATATCATGGACTAAAACCAACAACAAAAAGGATGGGGATGGGGAAAGAAGAGAGAAGCATGCTCCTCTCTTTATGGATTCTTGCCTAGACCAATTGCAGCACTGGAATGATCAATCTCCTTTCCCAAGCTATCGCTTTCAGTGTCTACATCGTCATCTCTAGTAGACATTGCCGTGTCGTCGGCAAGGACACCAGCAGCAGCTGGAGCAACTGGAGAATCTGAAACAACAAAAACTGTTGGTTGTGCTGCAGTAGGAAGAGCTGGAGAACCAGCATCAACAACAACTGATGGCATTGCTACAGGAGACTTCTCCGGGCCTGCAGCAGCACTACCAGTCTCAACAGCAGCCTCAATGGGATCTTTCTCTGAAATGTTATCTCTAGCTGTCTTGCCCTGCTCAGCATCAAAATCACCAGTGCCAATGGACGACCGAGGTTCAGTTGGGTCCACCCCATCGGAGTAGCCGGTGCCTGACACAGCCTTGTCTGCAACCTTCTCTGAAGGAACACTAACATTGTCATTCTGCAGCAAGAACAAAAAGTAATTAAAAATGGGCACATAGTGATAAAATGTACAAGAAGTAAAATAAAAAATGAAACAAATGGACAAGAAAAATGGTACTTTATGATCACTGCCATGAACCTCATCAACAAATAAATCACTTGCAGGAGCAGTTTCATGCACAGGGACAGTTGCACTATCAGGTAAAACATCCTCCTCAACCCTAGCACCATCATCAATAGCCTACAAAAAAACCATATAGAACACAAATGTCTAATCAGCAGAAGTTCACATTACATAATTAAAGAAGGTCAGCTATGACCACTTACATATAGAGGAAGTCCAAAGACAGTAAACATAGAAGGTTAGATATCAAACTATTATCATACAAAAAGGGAACAAAAGGGCTAGTTATGGAAAGCTCAGAAGTTCATATACTATAACCCTTGAAGTTCAGACACTGAAAACAGAGAAGGTCACCTACGAAACACTAATACTGAAAAGAAGAAGTTTAGAACACATGAAATCAATAAGGGCCACCTATGACTAAAAACAGTAATAACTGAAAGCTATCAATGAACATTAATGCAAAGAACTATCAAAAGCCAACATAAACAAACCTCTTCGGTATGCTCCGTGTGGCCTCCTTCACAACCCAAATGAACAGAATCTTACCTCTGAATCTGTCTGACAACAACATTAGCCTCATCTTCAAAAGGCTTGCAACGAGCATCCTGCATTTCCTTGAACAGCCCAAAGCTAGTCCGTAGGTGAGAAGTGCTCTGACGAAGCTCAGCAAGAAATCTAGCTTCAATTGACAAAACCTCCTTTGAAGACTCAGCATCAAAACCGTGGCCGGGAGGAAGAATCCCATCAATGCGACTAAGACGCTCAACAATTATTGGAACACGGGCCATCTCCCCACAAACAGATTCCAAAAGACCATCAATCCTAACAAGAGAAAGATTGGCAGGATCAAACAAACCCTCAGAAGACACGCCACCTGCAGCACTCACACGGGCAGAAGAACCTCTTGGATCTACAGGGGGCACCAGTATTGACATCCCGGGAGAATTCAAATCTTGGGGAAGTTCCCTCCCTAGGCTGGTGGCACGAGGCATACTAAGAACGGGGAGTTCGATACGCCTAAAGAACACAACCGCAGCCTGTGTCTTCCACTGCAAACAAAAAAAGTCAATGTGTCAAAAAAACAAATGAAGGAACATGGAACAAAATATTGAAGACAGTATCAGAAGTTCAAGTTAAACTACACATGAAAGAATGATGCATAGAAACACTCACAGGCAGTTTCCCAAACACCCAGTTGTCTGGGTCACCATCACCCTTCTTAACCAAGTCAGCCGTAGCAAGCTCAAAAAGCTTGTCCTGATCCATGAAATTGATGCGAGGGGTCCTCAAATCAGGATTAGTCATCTTGCCAATGATAAGGCAGTCCAGATACATAAGAAGTGGCGCAATGCCATAGCCTATGACAGCTTTTCCTCTGCCAGTCCCTTGCTGATATCTAGTAACAGCCAATCGAATATCATCAACAACCAACTGGCAATAGTCCATATTTGCCATATCTTCAAACACAAGATTCTCAGCCACTGTTGTTGAAACGTTTCCAACGTATCTATAATTTATGATTGTTCCATGCTATTATATTATCTGTTTTGGATGTTTAATGGGCTTTAATATGCTCTTTTATATTATTTTTCGGACTAACCTATTAACCGGAGGCCCAGTGCCAGTTTCTGTTTTTTGCCTATTTTAGTGTTTCGCAGAAAAGGAATACCAAACGAAATCCGAATGGAATGAAACCTTCGCGATGATCTTTCTTGGACCGAAAGCAAACCAGAAGACTTGGAGTTGAAGTCTGGAACACCACCAGGCGGCCACGAGGCAGGAGGGCGCGCCCCCACCCTCATGGGCCCCTCGTAGCTCCATCGACGTACTTCCTCCGCCTATATATACTCTTATGCCCTAAAAACGTTAGGGAGAGCCACGAAACCACTTTTCGACTGCCGCAACCTTCTGTACCCGTGAGATCCCATCTTGGGGCCTTTTCCGGGATCTGCCGGAGGGGGAATCAATCACGGAGGGCTTCTACATCAACACCATAGCCTCTCCTATGAAGCGTGAGTAGTTTACCACAGACCTTCGGGTCCATAGTTATTAGCTAGATGGCTTCTTCTCTCTCTTTGATTCTCAATACAAGGTTCTCCTCGATGTTCTTGGAGATCTATTCGATGTAATACTCTTTTGCGGTTTGTTTGCCGAGATCCGATGAATTGTGGATCTATGAACTTGATTATCTATGAATATTATTTGGTTCTTCTCTGAATTCTTATATGCATGATTTGATATATTTGCAAGTCTCTTTGAATTATCGGTTTAGTTTCGCCTACTAGATAGATCTTTCTTGCAATGGGAGAAGTGCTTAGCTTTGGGTTCAATCTTGCGGTGGTCGATCCCAGTGGCAGTAGGGGAAACGACACGTATTGTATTGCTGCCATCGAGGATAAAAGATGGGGTTTATATCATATTGCATGAGTTTATCCCTATACATCATGTCATCTTGCCTAATGTGTTACTCTGTTCTTATGAACTTAGTACTCTAGATGCATGCTGGATAGCGGTCGATGTGTGGAGTAATAGTAGTAGATGCAGAATCGTTTCGGTCTACTTGACACGGACGTGATTCCTATATTCATGATCATTGCCTTAGATAACTTCATAACTATGCGCTCTTCTATCAATTGCTCGGCAGTAATTTGTTCACCCACCATAATACATGCTATCTTGAGAGAAGCCACTAGTGAAACGAATGGCCCCCGGGTCTCTTTCTTATTATATTGCATCTCTTTTATTTACATCGCATCTGGTTTACTATGCTGCAATCTTTACTTTTCAATCAATACAACAAAAATACAAAAAATATTTACTTTACTATCTTTATTAGATCTCACTTTTGCGAGTGGCCGTGAAGGGATTGACAACCCCTTTATCGCGTTGGTTGCAAGGTTCTTGATTGTTGTGCAGGTACTACGTGACTTGTGCGTTGTCTCCTACTGGATTGATACCTTGGTTCGCAAAAACTGAGGGAAATACTTACTCTACTTTGCTGCATCACCCTTTCCTCTTCAAAGGAAAACCAACGCATGCTCAAGAGGTAGCAAGAAGGATTTCTGGCGCCGTTGTCGGGGACATCTACGCCAAGTCAAGACATACCAAGTACCCATCATAAACTCTTCTCCCTCGCATTACAATATTTGCCTTTCGCCTCTCATTTTCCTCTCCGCCACTTCTAAAATGATTTTCGAAAACCTTCGCTTTTTCTCGCCATGGCCGAACCAATAGGGGCTAAGTGTTTTCTCCCGGGTTCCAATACTTCGGATAGTCCCTCTATCCTTTCTAAGCTCATAAATAATGATGCTATGGAAAGACCTACCGGGATTACCAATGGAAGTTTTGATAATTTTGATGAAGATGATCCCGGAATTTTTCGTTATTTGCTTGATGAATTTTTGAATGATGCTTGGGATAGGCTATTAAGGATCCGAGCCAGCTATGTGCCCCAATATCAAATTGAGATTTACTCAAGAAGTTTTTATGTTGGCTTACCTTCTTCTTTCAAGCAAGTTTTGGATTCTATTTTTGAAGAAGGTTTTCTGGAGGGGGATGCCATCGATACATATGAAAAGATGAAAGCTATATTTGGGCACCCCATGCGTGAAAAGGTTGAATCTACCTCTCTTTAGTGTTTTTATCAGAATGAAATTATCAAAGAGATGAGGGCTAGATTAGATGCAAATTTTCGTAGTGTGCTTAATCTTTCTTCTACCATTAATGTCCACTTACTCTCACAAAATAGAAATATAAGTGCTTTAGATAAGAAATGTTCTCTTTATCACCAAAAGGGAGCAGATGGCAATACCTAGTCTATTCTTGCTTTTATGCCTAGCTAGGGGCGTTAAACGATAGCGCTTGTTGGGAGGTAACCCAATTTTATTTTTGTTCTTTATTTTTTGTTCCTGTTTAGTAATAAATAATTCAGCTAGCCTCTGTTTAGATGTGGTTTTAATTTTTAATTAGTGTTTGTGCCAAGTAGAACCTTTGGGAAGACTTGGGTGAAGTCTTTGCGATCTTGCTGTAAAAACAGAAACTTTTGTGCTCACGAGATTAGCTGCCATGTTTTACTGGAGAGTGATTTTACGCTGATTGTTTATGAAGATGATTAATAGACAAATTCCTCATGTCCACCAATTTATTTCAGAATTTTTGGAGTTCCAGAAGTATTCGATTTAGCCAGATTGCTACAGACTGTTCTGTTTTGACAGATTCTGTTTTTCGTGTGTTGTTTAGTTATTTTGATGAATCTATGAGTAGTATCGGGGGTATGAACCATAGATAAGTTGGAATACAGTAGGTTTAACACCAATATAAATAAAGAATGGGTTCATTACAGTACACTAAAGTGGTGGTTTCTTTTCTTATACTAACGAAGCTCATGAGATTTTCTGTTGAGTTTTGTGTTGTGAAGTTTTCAAGTTTTTGGGTAAGATTTGATGGATTATGGAATAAGGAGTGGCAACAGCCTAAGCTTGGGGATTCCCAAGGAACCCCAAGGTAAAATTCAAGGACAATCAAAAGCCTAAGCTTGGGGATGCCCCGGAAGGCATCCCCTCTTTCGTCTTCATCTATCAGTAACTTTACTTGATGCTATATTTTTATTCACCACATGATATGTGTTTTGCTTGGAGCGTCTTGTATGATTTGAGTCTTTGCTTTTTAGTTTACCACAATCATCCTTGATGTACACACCTTTTGGGAGAGACACACATGAATCGGAATTTATTAGAATACTCTATGTGCTTCACTTATATCTTTTGAGCTATATAATTTTGCTCTAGTTTTTCACTTATATCTTTTTAGAGCACGGTGGTGGTTTTATTTGATAGAAATTATTGATCTCTCATGCTTCACTTATATTATTTGGAGAATCTTTTAAAACAGCATGGTAATTTGCTTTCGGTATAAAATTAGTCCTAATATGATGGGCATCCAAGATGGGTATAATAAAAACTTTCATATAAAGTGCGTTGAATGCTTTGAGTAGTTTGATGCTTGATGATTGTTTTGAGACATGAGGATGGTGATATTTGAGTCATGCTAGTAGAATAATTGTGAATTTAAGAAATACTAGTGTTGAGGTTTGCATGTCTCGTAGCATGCACGTATGGTAACCATTGTGTAACAAATTTGAAGCATGAGGTGTTTCTTTGATTGTCTTCCTTATGAGTGGCAGTTGGGGACGAGCGATGGTCTTTTCCTACCAATATATCCCCTAGGAGCATGCACATAGTGCTTGGTTTTTGATGACTTGTAGATTTTTGCAATAAGTATGTGAGTTCTTTATGACTAATGTTGAGTCCATGGATTATACGCACTCTCACCCTTCCACCATTGCTAGCCTCTCTAGTACAGCGCAACTTTCGTCGATACCATAAACCCACCATTTATCTTCCTCAAAACAGCCACCATACCTACCTATTATGGTATTTCCATAGCCATTCTGAGATATATTGCCATGCAACTTTCCACCGTTCCGTTTATTATGACACGTTCCATCGTTGTCATATTTCCTTGCATGATCATGTAGTTGACATCGTATTTGTGGCAAAGCCACTATTCTTAATTTTTCGTACATGTCGCTCTTGATTCATTGCACATTCCGGTACACCGCCAGAGGCACGCATATAGAGTCATATTTTATTCTAGTATCGAGTTATAATTTTTGAGTTGTAAGTAAGTAGAAGTGTGATGATCTTCATTATTAGAGCGTTGTCCCATGTGAGGAAATAAATAAATATATATATATAAAAGAGAGAAAGGTCAAATAATAAAAGGAGAAGGCCCAAAAAAGATAGAGAGAAAAAGAGAAAAGGGACAATGCTACTATCCTTTTTTTCCAGACTTGTGCTTCAAAGTAGCACCATGATCTTCATGATGGAGAGTCTCTTATTTTGTCACTTTCATTTACTAGTGGGAATTTTTCATTATAGAACTTGGCTTGTATATTCCAACGACGGGCTTCCTTAAATGCCCTTGGTCTCCGTGAGCAAGCAAGTTGGATGCACACCCACTTAGTTTCTTTTGCTGAGCTTTCATATATTTATAGCTCTAGTGCATCCGTTGCATGGCAATCCCTACTCACTCACATTGATATCTATTGACGGGCATCTCCATAGCCCATTGATACGCCTAGTTGATGTGAGATTATCTTCCTCCTTTTTTGTCTTCTCCACAACCACCATTCTATTCCACCTATAGTGCTATGTCCATGGCTCGTGCTCATGTATTGCGTGAAAGTTGAAAAAGTTTGAGAATACTAAAGTATGAAACAATTGCTTGGCTTGTCATCGGGGTTGAAAAAGTTTGACGAAAATGGAGCATAGCCAAACTATATGATTTTGTAGGGATGAACTTTCTTTGGCCATGTTATTTTGAGAAGACATGATTACTTTGTTAGTATGCTTGAAGTATTATTATTTTATGTCAATATTAAACTGTTGTCTTGAATCTTTCAGATCTGAACATTCATGCCACAGTAAAGAAAATTACATTGATCAATATGCTAGGTAGCATTCCACATCAAAAATTCTGTTTTTGTCATTTACCTACTTGAGGACGAGCAGGAATTAAGCTTGGGGATGCTTGATACGTCTCCAACGTATCTATAATTTTTGATTGTTCCATGCTATTATATTTTCTGTTTTGGATGTTTAATGTGCGTTAATATGCTCTTTTATATCATTTTTGGGACTAACCTATTAACCGGAGCCCTAGTGCAGTTTTTGTTTTTTTGCCTATTTTAGTGTTTTGCAGAAAAGGAATATCAAACGGAATCCAAACGGAATGAAACCTTCGCGATGATCTTTCTTGGACCGAAAGAAAACCAGAAGACTTGGAGTTGAAGTCTGGAATGCCATGAGGCGGCCACGAGGCAGGAGGGCGCGCCCAGGGGGTAGGCGCGCCCCCCACCCTCGTAGGCCCCTCGTAGCTCCACTGACATACTTCTTCCACCTATATATACTCTTATACCCTAAAAATATCAGGGAGAGCCACGAAACCACTCTTCCACCGCCGCAACCTTCTGTACTCGTGAGACCCCATCTTGAGGCCTTTTCCGGCAATCTGCCGGAGGGGGAATCAATCAGGGAGGGCTTCTACATCAACACCATAGCCTCTCCGATGAAGCGTGAGTAGTTTACCGCAGACCTTCAGGTCCATAGTTATTAGCTAGATGGCTTCCTCTCTCTCTTTGATTCTCAATACAAAATTCTCCTTGATGTTCTTGGAGATCTATTCGATGTAATACTCTTTTTTGGTGTGTTTGCCGAGATCTGATGAATTGTGGATTTATGAACTTGATTATCTATGAATATTATTTGGTTCTTCTCTGTATTCTTATATGCATTATTTGATATCTTTGCAAGTCTCTTCGAATTATCAGTTTGGTTTGGCCTACTAGATTGATCTTTCTTGCTATGGGAGAAGTGCTTAGCTTTGGGTTCAATCATGCGGTGCTCGATCCCAGTGACAGTAGGGGCAGCAAGGCACGTATTGTATTGTTTCCATCGAGGATAAAAAGATGGGGTTTATATCATATTGCTTGAGTTTATCCCTCTACATCATGTCATCTTGCCTAATGTGTTACTCTGTTCTTATGAACTTAATACTCTAGATGCATGCTGGATAGCGGTCGATGTGTGGAGTAATAGTAGTAGATGCAGAATCGTTTCGGTCTACTTGACACAGACGTGATGCCTATATTCATGACCATTGCCTTAGATAACTTCATAACTATGCGCTCTTCTATCAATTGCTCGGCAGTAATTTGGTCACCCATCGTAATACATGCTATCTTAAGAGGAGCCACTAGTGAAGCCTATGGCCCCCGGGTCTCTTTCTTATTATATTGCATCTGTTTTATTTACATCGCATCTCGTTTACTATTTTGCAATCTTTACTTTTCAATCTATAGAACAAAAATACTAAAAATATGTACTTTACTATCTTTTTTAGATCTCACTTTTTGCGAGTGGTCGTGAAGGGATTGACAACCCCTTTATCGCGTTGGTTGCAAGGTTGTTGATTGTTTGTGCAGGTACTAGGTGACTTGTGCGTTGTCTCCTACTGGATTGATACCTTGGTTCTCAAAAACTAAGGGAAATACTTACGCTGCTTTGCTACATCACTCTTTCGTCTTCAGGGGAAAACCAACGCATGCTCAAGAGGTAGCAGCTGCCTCCCTGAACACTCGTGTAGATGTACCAGGAATAATAATCTTCGTGAAAAGAATCAGGTAAAACACCTGCAGAGCCAGATCATCCTTCGTCTCATCGTTCACAAGTTCCCCGACGATCTTCTGCAGATCCTTTTTCTTGATGTCATCACTCCTATTGTATCCAAGTTTGGCCTTCAGCCTCATAACAGCATTACAAAACCATCCTTCGAGGGCCTAGAAGGGGTATGATCACCTTGAGGGAATCCAAAAAGATGGTGAACAGCATCCCTTGTAATACGCAAAACCTGTTCGCCTCACCCATGTCCAGAATCATAGTTGAAGGGTGAATCCTCGTGTAGATGTGGCCCATCAAAAGATGAGAAATGTTGGAGTCAACCATCAAGTCAAACACACAACCAAAACCAGCCTTGATAACCCTCGCCTTGTGCCTAAGTTGTAGCAATTTTTCGCACAACTTGACCTCTTTCAAGGAGCAGCGTACCGTATTGTTAAAATATCTCGCATCATCTCCTCCTTCATCACTTCTTCGGCTGCTTTGCCTCCTCTCTTCCTCTTCTCAGGCCGCTCCACAAGCTAATACTGCAAAAAAATACAATGACAAGGAAAAAGGCAGAACAATGAGTTAGAAAAACTACACCAAAATTTCACTAATGTCTACATAGGAAGTACATTTTAGAAGTCCAACTATGTCTACATAGGCAGTACAACCATGTATGACCAGAAGTTAAGATGCTTTCAAAATGTTAGAAATTTACAGAGCAGAAGTTCAACCATGTACACCAAGGTAAAAACCATGTATAGAAAGAAGTTAAGCTAATTTCTTCATGTATATATCCAGAAGTTCACCTATGTACACAAAGGCAGTAATACCATACAAGCCAAGCTTTTCAGCTAATCTATTCGTGTATATGAAGCAGAAGGTCAGCTATGTACACCAAGGCAGTACTACAAACACAAATATAACAACAAATCTACAAATATTCTCAAAACCAGTAAACATGAGAGATTCATACCTGATCAGCAGCAGCAGCATCATCGTCATCAGCGTTGAAATCATCATCATCCTGGTCCTCTGGATTAACACGAGAATGCTTCTTGCAACCCTTGTTAACCTTTGCTGGTGCAACCTTGCGCTTAACACCGCATTTCATGCCCTTACCAGATGCACCAGCACCAAGCGGAGAAGGTGTAGGCACCGCAGTGGCAAGCACATGAGGACTACGACGTGACGTACCACTGAGGGCTAGCCCTTCCTCTTCAGAAAGTTCTGCAGCCCTTGAAACACATGGGCTCCTTCGAGGAGTAAATTCACTAACTAAATGCTTCCTCGCCGCGGTCTTCTTGATTTTCTTCTTCACAGGGACAACCATGCCATCAGTGCCACACGACACGCCTTCTTCAGCAACAGAGCAATGCCCAACCGTGAGTTCAGCAACATCACCAGATTCAGGAACATGAGAACCTTTCTGAACACGCGACGCCATCATCTTGTCAAAAGCTTCATGCTTCTTCCTCTTGCGTTGATCCTATAGAAGAAGGTGAAGGGGCACATCCTCAGCTTGCGTGACAGGTTCAGTGCCATCAACAGACTGGGACTGCGTCTCTAACATCTGAAGAGATCACAAAGGCTCTGGAACGGAATCACAACCATCGACTAATGGAGCCCCCTGCTCGGCTGCAGCAGTGTTTTCTGCCACACCCAACTCAGATACAACATTGTTCATGGTGTTCACAGCTTCCTCCTATGTGGATACATCTGCAAGAACACAAAAAACATAGCAAAAAGGAAAATAGTCAGGAACAAATACAAAAACACACGACAGGAACAAATTAAAAAACCATGGCTCAAGAATTTAAAATAAAAAGAAAAGGAGTTGCACATACTAGGTGAAGCAAGAGCTACAGAAGCAAGATCCTCTAGGCTTAAATTTTTCTCAAGGCTCGAAGCAACCTCAGCAATCACTGGTACGCGTCGGTGCTATACAAATGGTTTTTAGCCCCTTTCCGCGACGGCGTTCGGAACCGTCACCTAGTGAGTGTGGGCAATAGGGGGGTCCTTCCCACACGACCCAGAAACCGTCGAGGATATGCCCTCCTGGCACACACGCTCGGCAAAATGAGGTCGTGTGCGACCGGTGAGCACTCAAATACAGAAATACATACAGTAGTGCTAAAAAAATACAATTATACAGGCGAAATCATTTCGAATCGTAAGTACATCCCACACAGTCAGTCACCGCTAAACATTTCCGTTCGTATATACATCCCACACAGTCACTCCAAGGAAAACGTTTGCGCAAGGTGGCGTGACGCAAACAGTTTTCAAGAGAATGTTGTGTGTGATTGTTCATTGATCCAACACGGTTTATTCCTAGAAACTGTGTGCATTGCCCGAGGTCATCGCCCATGGTGTTTTCTCAATAACCGTTTGCAATAGGAAAACCGCTAATTGGCCAATTAGCGGGCTAATTTCCCTAGTATTAATAATCCATTTACTAATCTAATTGACATTCATATTAAGCACATAATTTATTCCATTTCCATATTAAGGAAGCAGGATTTCATAATTGAAATACATCAGAGTACAACATGATATAGCTTCAGCACTCAGCTAGCCCATTACACAACTGCACCAGCACCAAGTTTCACATGCAACATCTAGAACCTTTCAAAATTAGCATCATAGATGGTACATAGAGAGATGCATCTCATCTGGAAAGCTGCTTAAGCGGAAGGCGAATATTGAGCCTTCATTCATGTTGAAGGTATTTGCAACTTTAGGCTAGTGCCTGTGGATGATTGACCGTCCATCCTTCGACCTCTTCAGGAACACTTCAATATTGAACCGTGGGTGTTGTATGAAAACTTTCCTCGCCTCCTGACCACAGAGGTGGTTTCAGAGGTAATCATCAGTGAAGCCTGAAAACAAGGATGTGCATAAATATCTTCTCTATATTGGAAATGGGGCAAGGGAATAAAAAAGGCAAGGTATAATAGTTAGTACCATCTTGTAAACCTCAGTGCTTCCCATTGTTTCCCTGCAACACATATAAGGTAGTTTGTCATCATGTTAAGTAAGGGTTCGCATGCTATCAGTAAAATATGTTGATGATAAATAAGCACATTGCAGATTCATCCGATTAATTCAAGCCACATGGAAAACCCATTTATCCATACCAAGCATGATTAAGAACTAGGAAATATAGCACTTGTATATGTTTCTCATGTATTAAGTGCAACCAAATTCAATTTATTCCTCACATGGTATACAATAACAGAATGCAGCCACAACAATTGAACATTGCATTGCAGAATTGAACCAAGCAGTTAACTTAACACCACAACAAATGAACCAAACGTTAACTGAGAACCACATTGCACAATATAACATACTCCTAATAGAAGATCAGACGGTTAACCAAACCAGGCATGCTTAACAACTTGGAAATATAGCAATTGTATTTGTTTCTCATGTATTTAGTACAGCCAAATTCGATTTAATCCTCACATGGTATACAATAACAGAATGCAGCCACAACAATTGAACATCGCATTGCAAAATTGAACTAGTTAACTAAACACCACAACAAATGAACCAAACGTTAACTGAGCACCACATTGCACAATATAACATACTCGTAATAGAAGATCAGACAGTTAACCAAACAAAGCATGCTTAACAACTTGGAAATATTGCACCCTCAAGAATTGAACATCACATTTGCAGAATTGAACCAAGAAGTTAACTGAACACCACATTGCACGACATATAGAATATATACACTATAGCAGAAGATTGCATGGTAAAAGTAGATAGCACAATTCACTATAATTTGTTAAGGAAAGGCAGTAGCTAGCAAACTAAACATGGGTCCTTATAGTGAGCTAATAAGACAAGCTACTCCTCATTGTCGAAGATATCGATGACGATTGGCTCCTTGGACATGGGAGAGGGCGAGGCCTCCGCATCGTGGGTGCCCTCGTTGTAGTGGTGAGTTGCCTGAGCCGCTCCGGGCACCAACCTGTTGGCTCTCGAGATGAGGTAAGCACGTGCACGCTGAGAAAACACCTCGTAGTCTTCGTCGAAGGCACCGACGGTGGCCTCAAGAAAATGCCACGAACTATCATTTAAAGCAGCCAACCGGATCACAGCGTCAGCACGCGAGGCATCAATGGTGGCCTCGACGGCGAGTTGATCCTCCAAGATCTGGGGGTCGGCACGAATGGCAGCTATCGCGACCTCACCCGCGCGTGCGGCCGCGATTTGCTTCTCCGCAGCCAAATGCTCCTTGAGATCCTGGCTATACAGCGTGGACCATGGCTTAGGGCGGCGCTTATTTTGTGGAGGGGTCGGTGATTTGGGTGGAAGTTGTCGTGCTCGCGTCGGCGGTCGGGGCATGTGGGATGTGGAAGGAGGAGGAGGATGGGGGTCGGGTGTGGATTACCTGCCTGGATAGGTGAGGCCGAGCAGCGTGAAGGAGGGTCGCCGACGAGGAGGCGGCGCTGCAAGAAAGGAGTGAAGGTTTCAACTTGGAAAGGAAGGCGGAAAAGGGGAAATGTGGCTTTTGGTAAGGGGGAGGGGGTCGGGAGGTAGATATTTTCGCGGAAGCCGAACATTTGGAATCACTTCAGCGAAAAACTAGCGCGCAAAGTGTCATCAGGCATGGTCTCTTATTCAGAGCGGGCTGTGGACTGTAGCCGTCGCACCTTCTCGCGTAAGCCGTATGCATACTATACTCCAATGGTGCTCCAAGATATTTTGTGCTGCATCTCACATGGTTGCTTATAATAAACTGTGTGGTATCTACTTGATTTTTCATCTTGATTTGAATTACATAATGGGGCCACAGCGGCCATGGACGGTGTTTGAATTGCTAGACCTTTTATCTGTAGTGAACATGCAACTATATGTGTGTCATAAAAGAATTGGAATTATTCAGGGTTCGTTTGGACATTTTTATGCATTAACTGAGTTTTCAATGCATTTATGTGCATAATTCAAATTTGAACTACATGCACATGCTCGAGTGCATATAAATTGGTTGAAAAAACATATCTTTGTCCTTGGGTGCATGCTTAGGTCCCATGCAAGAAATGAGAATGAATGTCAAACACCCTGCCACCGTCACTCGGCCGCAAACATTGAGATACCTTGTTTTTAAATTCTAGTAAATCTAAAACTCGTCTGAAATTCATGAAACTTGGCATGCTATCATGGAGCGGCATCAACATGCCATGGTAAATTTTTTGTCCCATTTGGGGTAGGTTTGGGTATATGCTTCTCACAAACCAGAGCTTCTCACAACAAGCATGATGGTTTCAGTAGGGAACGCCCCAGCTTTGCGGACAAAATGATATCCATTGCCTCTTATTGCTTTCAAAAATTTTCTCGTGTCAACATAGAACAACAGGAGTGTTGTGTTATTTTTTGTGATTTTTCGGGGTTCGTTTGGACATTTTTATGCATTAACTGAGTTCTCAATGCATTTATGTGCATAATTCAAATTTGAACTACATGCACATGCTCTAATGCATATAAATTGGTTGAAAATTCAAATCTATGTCCTTGGTTGCATGCTTAGGTCCCATGCAAGAAAAGGGAATGAATGTCAAACACCCTGCCACGGTCACTCCGCCGCAGACATTGAGATACCTTGGTTTTAAATTCTAGTAAATCCAAAGCTCGTCTGAAATTCATGGAACTTGGCATGCCATCATGGAGCGGCATCAACATGCCGTGGTAATTTTTTTGTCCCATTTGGGGCAGGTTTTGGGATACGCTTCTGATCAACCAGAGCTTCTCACCACAAGCCGGATGGTTTTGGTAGGGAACGTCCCACGTTTGGGGACGAAAAGATATCCATTGCCTCTTATTTCTTTCAAAAAAATTCTCGTGTCAACATAGAACAACAGGAGTGTTGTGTCGTTTTTTTGGATTTTTCGAGGCTCGTTTGGAAATTTTTATGCATTAATTGAGTTTTCAATGCATTTATGTGCATACTTCAAATTTGAACTACATGCACATGCTCTAATGCATATAAATTGGTTGAAAAATCAAATCTGTGTCCTTGGGCGCATGCTTAGGTCCCATGCAAGAAATGGGAATGAATGTCAAACACAAGGGCACGGTCACTCGGCCGCAAACATTGAGATACCTGGTTTTAAAATTCTAGTAAATCCAAAACTCGTCTAAAATTCATGAAACTTGGCATGCTATCATGGGGCGGCATCGACACGCCGTGGTAATTTTTTTGTCCCATTTGGGGCAGGTTTGGGGATATGCTTCTCACAAACCAGAGCTTCTCACAACAAGGGTGATGGTTTCGGTAGGGAACGTCCCACCTTTGGGGACGAAATGATATCCATTGCCTCTTATTGCTTTCAAAAAAATTTCTCGTGTCAACATAGAACAACAGGAGTGTTGTGTCAATGTTTGGGATTTTTCGGGGTTCGTTTGGACATTTTGATGCATTAATTGAGTTTTCAATGCATTTATGTGCATAATTCAAATTTGAACTACATGCACATGCTCTAATGCATATAAATTGGTTGAAAAGTCAAATATGTGTCCTTGGGTGCATGCTTAGGTCCCATGCAAGAAATTGGAATGAATTTCAAACACCAGGGCAACATTGATTGCCGGCAAAACGTTGAGATACTTTGTTTTTAAATTCTAGTAAATGCAAAACTCATCTGAAATTCATGAAACTTGGCATGCTTTCATGGAATGGCATCAACATGCCGTGGTAATTTTTTGTCCCATTTGTGGCACGTTTGGGTATATGCTTCTCACAAACCAGAGCTTCTCACAAGAAGCATGATGGTTTGATAGGGAACGCCCCACCTTTGGGGACGAAACGATATCCATTGCCTCTTATTGCTTTCAAAAAATTTCTCGTGTCAACACAGAACAACAGGAGTGTTGCGTTATTTTTTGTCATTTTTCGGGGTTCGTTTGGACATTTTTTATGAATTAACTGAGTTCTCAATGCATTTACGTGCATAATTCAAATATGAACTACATGCACATGCTCTGGTGCATATAAATTGGTTGAAGAATCTAATCTTTGTCCTTGGGTGCATGCTTAGGTCCAATGCAAGAAATGGGAATGAATTTCAAACACCAGGGCACCGTTGATTGCCGGCAAAACGTTGAGATACTTTGTTTTTAAATTCTAGTAAATCCAAAACTCGTCTGAAATGAAAGTTGGCATGCTATAATGGAATGGCACCCGACATGTTGTGGTATTTTTCTTGCCCATTTTGGGAGAAGGCGCACTCGAATAACAACCAACAAAGGCATTTTGAAAAAATAGCTGCCACTTTAATATCTCAAACGTTTGTATAATTCAAACCGTGTGCGTTATGTTAACCGTTCACGTGGCGCCATGTGTCTTAGTTTTAATGGATATAGGTTTTAATGGCTCTTGATCACAAACGTTTTAGATAGAACACCCTCATGCAAAGTGAGAGCAGGATTTGTGCATCTCTTGAACACAAACGACTCTTTTGGATGACCCGTGTGAACCACTTACAAACAATTTGGTGCGATTTGCATCTGTCATATTGGGTATGTTGCCATTTGTCAAACTAGAAAGATTGACATTTGTTGATCTAGTAACATTGCCATTTTCCTACCTTGTAACACTGCGATTTGTCAAAATATGAAGCTAAATATCACTAGCAGTATCTAATTTTTGCAACTAAAATTCAGTAATTAAGCATAGATGGAGGCGAGGAGGCATGTTCAGCCGGGCGTGCAGCGGTCAGCGCGGTACTATTCGATTTGACACCGGGCGACACAGTTCTCGATACGGCTTTAATGCAAACGAGGGAGAGGGTCGCGGTTCCGAAATGTTGAACGGCCAATGATGCATCCTCCTTCAATTAGCATTGCGTGAATGCATGAGGGAAGTAATGGGAGGAGGACCGGGAAAAGAGGCAGCACGATGTGAATGCAATGTAGTTTGCACTCATATAAAGGTGCCCCTCCATTCCAATGCATCTCCCACATCATACACACCTAAGCATTTGCCTAAGCACCTACACTAATAAGCGCAAAAGTGCTCACTCCAGACCCATGGCGGCGATGCGCGCGAGCGGCCAGCGGCTGTGTAGATGGTCCACCATGCCGCCTTGCGGCATGGCACCATGGATCGTCTCCACACGGTGTTGGCGACCCGCTGGTGGATTGCCGCCGTCGACGCCAGCTACGACTCTCGGTACGACCAGATGATCGTCCGCACCACCAACAGGTTCACCGTCGTCAAGAAGCTCGCGGACGACATCACCGTACTCCTCCAGCCCGTGCGTCTGGGCTCCTCATTGGCTGCCACCCTAATCGGCCTCCATGGTCGGAAGCTCTTTCAAGCACTGGTGGCCCTGCGACTTCCCGCTAACGCCACGAAGAATGTCCACCTGGAGGTCGTGCTCGCCGCGAGGCACCGCGCGCTACAAGAAACCATAGACCTACACATCCATGTGTACGAGCGAATCGTGTACATAGGTATCTACAAGGCTAGTGAGGACGCTATGACGTTGGCCTTCTTCAAACGGCTGGAAGCCTTGTATGCCTTGGCTCAGAAGCACCTTGACCTCGCCACAAAAGCCGCCACTCCTTAGCCGCCGGATAGTGGCCCGGCGCACTGAGTTGAGGAGGAGGAGGTCGTACGTTGATGGATGCAACTTTCTTCTTGCCTCCTGTAACCACCACTGCGACCGCATCATCGTGGCCTTAATTCTTATTGAGCTATTGCATTCTTGTTCTAGTCAATACAGACATGTGCGATCCCTTTGCTTAATTATATGCTTCACTGTAACTAGTACTCCATCCGTCAATTTATAAGTTATGCTGCCAGTGTTTGGGGCCGGCGCACAATCACGCACGTTCGTGTGCATGCGGTTGCACCGGGCACATCTTGTTAAGTTGAACCGTTTATGTTCTCTTCCATAATTGAAAACAGTGCATTCGACTGAACCGTATGCCGTATATCACACACACCTTGATCTGGCTGACCGTTTTTGTTGCTTTCCCTAATACCAAACAGTTCATCGGAGCGAACCGTATGCCGTATATCACACACGCATTAATATGGCTGCCTGTTTCTGTTGTTCTGTCTAATCACAAATAGTTTGTGTGGATCAACCGTATGCCCTGCTTCGCACACGCAACTAAAATTTGAACCGTGTTTGGCGCATCCGTCATCGCAAATGTTTTGCACCTTTTTAACGGTTCTTTTACACCACCGTTTGCGATTATGGCATCGCACACAGTTTCGGCGAAGGGTCTCTAATCGTAGTGTCGCGTTAGCAGCATCCTGTAGTAGTGAATCACAGTCCAAGGAATAATTGGTGTTTTAGCTGCATCAGATCTTGGAGCATCAATATTAACTTTTGAAGCTCCATCTTGATCGCAGGCATTTTTTTCAGAACTATTCAATTCATCCAACTACAAAAAATGGAAGTAAAAAAGGCAGCCGAGTTCTAATACGCAAACCTACACCAAAGGAAGTTCTACTTATACATGAATGTCCAATATCCAGAAGTTCAACAATACCTAACAAGGCAGTAAAACAATGAACAATCTACAATTTACATACTAAAGATATAACAATCTACACTAGAGGGAGTACTACATATAGATGAATGTCTAGAAGTTCAACAATATATAACAAAGCAGTAAAACAAATGCGCAGAACAGAAATTCAACCAAATTTCATTATAAACAACAATAATTAAAAACAGAAGTTCAACTATGTGACCCAAGAAAGTAGCAGATAAAAAGATGTAGCATGACCAGAAATACTATTTCACAACCAAACTGATTATCAATACCATGAAAATGATCTCAAAAAACAAAGATATACACTATAAATACGAAACATTTAGGAAGTCCAACAACACTTGGTGACATAGTTCACCAGCAATTCATCAAATAAAAATTAAGCAACACTCTACTAACTTAAACTAAGGGTAAAATGCATACACATCACCTTTGTTAGAAGTGCACACTTTTAAGAATGGGCAGTCCAACAAGACAACCAAGTGAAGATATGGGCAGACATATAAAATAAAACTGCTATTTAAAATACAAGATGCATATACATTAAAATACCTGGAGAAGGTTTTGAAGCTATGACAACACAATCCCCTTGATGAATGGAACTCCAAACCCTAGAAAAACCTACAAAAAACAGGGGAGAAATCGCATATAATTAGCAAGTAGAAAATCATACAACAAATACAAAAAACAACTAAATGAAACCCTAGGATGAAACAACTAAAACACATCAACAATTATGAAAGATGTACTGTAGCACATCTAGGCGAGCGCAGCAAAAACAGTACTCATAAACTAACTAGCATGTGACAGAAACAATCTAGACTACGAAATCAATAAAAATAATGCATTTAGATACAACAGATCTAGCAGGAACCACCACAACACACCCTTCTTACATGCATCTCACTCGTGAAATTACAAAAAAGGGAAATCAAATCCACACAAGTATGACAGGTGAAATAGCACACACAAGCATCCCAGAGATAAAAAATGACCACGGAGGAATCGAATCCACCCACCACACACACAAACAACCCTACCTAATCTCGCATCCAACCATCAGAAGAAAAGGGAGGAGGTGGATGCAAGAGCACACAGAGGAAACAGAGAGAGCTCGTCAAATCTGGCGAGTACTAAGAGCAAGCATTGGGGGAGGCAGCATTTGTACCTCTCCAAACGACCCTGATGCAGGAATCCGCGGCGGTTCTTCCACCCCCACGACACCACGCGCACGTTGGAACCACGCAGACAGTTGCGGCTTCGCTTCAGAGGAGAAGAGAGCGGGCTGGGCGAGGGAGTGCGGGGCGTGGGGCAGAAATAGGAGCGGGGCGGGCGCTAGTTACTCCACTCACGAGCGGAGGAGACAGCAGCGGAGAAGTTGGGGGAGGTTGGAGGCGACGAAGCGAGCGGAGCGTCAGAGAGGGAGAAGAGAGCGAGCGACAGGGGGGATTTCTGACAGGTGGTCGCGAGGGAGATGGACAGTTAATGCCTCTCTGTAGTGGGTGTTGAAGTGCCGGGGTAATTACAAGTTTACCGCCAACAACTAAAAAAGTAAATGCATCTATTGATTAATGAATGCACCATTCGAACGCATCTATTTTAAAAAAGATAAGAACAAATAACAAATCTGCTGGTATCCCTTAAAACAAAAAAATTGATGGCAAATAGAAGGTCAAGTACACTACCAAGGGAAGAAAAATACATACACAGATAAGCACTTACAAACAAAGAAGAAGTTCAAAAAATAAAGAACAGAAGTTCAAGTACACTATTTAGCAAAGTCAGGCATATGAATGAATAAACACTAAGAAACGAAAAAAGAAGAAGTTCAAATACAAAAACATGTGAAGTCCATATCTAACTAAAATACACAGCTTACAAACTATATAAAAGTTCAAAATTCACCTACACACAAAGTACACATGTGGCTCGGCCTCGCTCTACCGCATTGCTGCGCGCTAGGTTTTGACAGGACGTAATGTGGTTATTCTGTTTCCACCCCCACTGCATGCACCCCAGAGCCACACCCCTAAGATAGATAGTGGGGTCACGGATGTGACGGACTCGCCTCCACATGCGACGATGCGGCACGCCGCATCGTCGCCTGCTCCGGCTTGTACCTGTCTTGGCCTCGCAGTGGGAGGGGAGGGGGGGTCCCGACCCCCCTGCCCCCCGGCTCGGCCTCGCGCTACCGCATTGCTGCGCGCTAGGTTTTGACAGGTTCCAATGCGGTCCTTTTGTTTCCACCCCCACCGCACGCGCACT